>NC_091290.1:34392863-34697446 GCF_032444005.1 Ranitomeya imitator
GCAGAAGTTCCTGGGCTTTGCTAATTTTTACCGTCACTTCATCGCTAATTTTTCTAGTGTGGCTAAACCGTTGACTGATTTGACCAAGAAAGGTGCTGATGTGGCCAATTGGTCCTCTGTGGCTGTAGAGGCTTTTCAGGAGTTGAAGCGTCGTTTTTCTTCTGCCCCTGTGTTGTGCCAGCCAGATGTTTCGCTCACGTTTCAGGTCGAGGTTGATGCTTCTGAGATTGGAGCAGGGGCTGTTTTGTCGCAAAGAAGTTCTGATGGCCCGGTAATGAAACCATGTGCCTTCTTTTCTAGAAAGTTCTCGCCTGCTGAGCGCAATTATGATGTTGGCAATCGAGAGTTGTTGGCCATGAAGTGGGCATTCGAGGAGTGGCGACATTGGCTTGAAGGAGCCAAGCATCGCGTGGTGGTTTTGACGGATCACAAGAATTTGACTTATCTCGAGTCTGCCAAACGGTTGAATCCTAGACAGGCTCGATGGTCGCTGTTTTTCTCCCGTTTTGATTTTGTGGTTTCGTACCTTCCGGGCTCTAAAAATGTGAAGGCTGATGCCCTGTCAAGGAGTTTTGTGCCTGACTCTCTGGGTGTTCCGGAGCCGGCGGGTATTCTCAAAGAGGGGGTAATTTTGTCTGCCATCTCCCCTGATTTGCGGCGGGTGCTCCAGAAGTTTCAGGCTGAGAGACCTGACCGTTGTCCTGCGGAGAAACTGTTTGTCCCTGATAGATGGACTAGTAGAGTTATCTCTGAGGTTCATTGTTCGGTGTTGGCTGGTCATCCTGGAATCTTTGGTACCAGAGATTTGGTGGCTAGATCCTTTTGGTGGCCTTCTTTGTCACGGGATGTGCGTTCTTTTGTGCAGTCCTGTGGGACTTGTGCTCGGGCTAAGCCCTGCTGTTCTCGTGCCAGTGGGTTGCTTTTGCCCTTGCCGGTCCCGAAGAGGCCCTGGACGCATATTTCCATGGATTTTATTTCAGATCTCCCTGTCTCTCAAAGGATGTCGGTCATTTGGGTGGTTTGTGATCGCTTCTCTAAGATGGTCCATTTGGTACCCTTGTCTAAATTGTCTTCCTCCTCTGATTTGGTGCCATTGTTTTTCCAGCATGTGGTTCGTTTGCATGGCATTCCGGAGAACATCGTCTCGGACAGAGGTTCCCAGTTTGTTTCGAGGTTTTGGCGGTCCTTTTGTGCTAAGATGGGCATTGATTTGTCTTTTTCTTCGGCTTTCCATCCTCAGACAAATGGCCAAACCGAACGAACTAATCAGACTTTGGAAACATATCTGAGATGCTTTGTTTCTGCTGATCAGGATGATTGGGTGTCCTGCTTGCCTTTGGCTGAGTTCGCCCTTAATAATCGGCCCAGCTCGGCTACTTTGGTTTCGCCGTTTTTCTGTAATTCTGGTTTTCATCCTCGTTTCTCTTCAGGGCAGATTGAGCCTTCGGACTGTCCTGGTGTGGATACTGTGGTGGACAGGTTGCAGCAGATTTGGACTCATGTGGTGAACAATTTGACATTGTCCCAGGAGAAGGCTCAACGTTTCGCTAACCGCCGGCGCTGTGTTGGTCCCCGACTTCGTGTTGGGGATTTGGTTTGGTTGTCGTCTCGTTATGTTCCTATGAAGGTTTCCTCTCCTAAGTTTAAGCCTCGTTTCATTGGTCCGTATAAGATTTCTGAAGTTCTCAATCCTGTGTCATTTCGTTTGGCCCTTCCAGCTTCTTTTGCCATCCATAATGTGTTCCATAGGTCGTTATTGCGGAGATACGTGGCGCCTATGGTTCCCTCCGTTGATCCTCCTGCCCCGGTGTTGGTCGAGGGGGAGATGGGGTATGTGGTGGAAAAGATTTTGGATTCTCGTATTTCGAGACGGAAACTCCAGTACCTGGTCAAGTGGAAGGGTTATGGTCAGGAAGATAATTCCTGGGTTTTTGCCTCTGATGTTCACGCTGCCGATCTAGTTCGTGCCTTTCATTTGGCTCATCCTAATCGGCCTGAGGGCTCTGGTGAGGGTTCGGTGACCCCTCCTCAAGGGGGGGGGTACTGTTGTGAATTCTGTTATCAAACTCCCTCCTGTGGTCATGAGTGGTACTTCGGCGAGTTCTGTCCATGGACTCCCTCTGGTGGCTGTGAGTGGAGCTGCTGCTTCTGAGGTTCCTTCCACAGGTGACGTAGTTTATTCTTTGGCTGGCTTGTTGTGAATTCTGTTGTCGAACTCCCTCCTGTGGTCGTGAATGGTACTTCGGCGAGTTCTGTCTATGGGCTCCCTCTGGTGGCTGTGAGTGAAGCTGCTGCTTCTGAGGTTCCTTACACAGGTGACGTGGTTTATCCTTTGGTTGGCTGCTCTATTTAACTCCTCTCAGATCGTTACTCCATGCCAGCTGTCAATGTTTTTGCATTGGTTCAGTTCGCTCCTGGATCTCTCTGGTGACCTGCCTTCTCCTGCAGAAGCTAAGTTCCTGATAGTCATTATTTGTTCACTGTTTTCTTGTCCAGCTGGTTTTCATGATTTTGTCGTGCTAGCTGGAAGCTCTGGGATGCAGAGTGGCCCCTCCGCACCGTGAGTCGGTGCGGAGGTCTTTTTTGCACACTCTGCGTGGTCTTTTGTAGGTTTTTGTGCTGATCGCAAAGTTACCTTTCCTATCCTCTGTCTATTTAGTAAGTCTGGCCTCCCTTTGCTGAAACCTGTTTCATTTCTGCGTTTGTGACTTTCATCTTTACTCACAGTCAATATATGTGGGGGGCTTCCTTTACCTTTGGGGAATTTCTCTGAGGCAAGGTAGGCTTTATTTTCTATCTCTAGGGCTAGATAGTTCTTAGGCTGTGACGAGGCACCTAGGTCTGGTCAGGAGCGCTCCACGGCTATTTCTAGTGTGTGTGATAGGATTAGGGCTTGCGGTCAGCAGAGCCCCCACATCCCAGAGCTCGTCCTGTATGAGGTTTAACTATCAGGTCATTCCGGGTGCTCCTAACCACCAGGTCATAACACTGGCTGCTCTATTTAACTCCACTCAGATCGTTACTCCATGCCAGCTGTCAATGTTCTTGTACTGGTTCAGTTCGTTCTTGGATCTTTCGGGTGACCTGTCTACTCCAGCAGAAGCTAAGTCCCTGCTAGTTTATTATTTGTTCTTTGTTTTCTTGTCCAGCTTGCTATCATGATTTTGCCTTGCTAGCTGGAAGCTCTGGGATGCAGAGTGGCACCTCCGCACCGTGAGTCGGTGCAGAGGTCTTTTTGCACACTCTGCGTGGTCTTTTTGTAGTTTTTTGTGCTGACCGCAAAGTTACCTTTCCTATCCTCAGTCTGTTTAGTAAGTCTGGCCTCCCTTTGCTGAAACATGTTTCATTTCTGTGTTTGTGACTTTCATCTTACTCACAGTCAATATATGTGGGGGGCTGCCTTTTTCTTTGGGGAATTTCTCTGAGGCAAGGTAGGCTTTATTTTCTATCTCTAGGGCTAGTTAGCTCTTAGGCTGTGAAGAGGCGTCTAGGGAGAGTCAGGAACGCTCCACGGCTATTTCTAGTGTGTGTGATAGGATTAGGGGTTGCGGTCAGCAGAGCTCCCACTTCCCAGAGCTTGTCCTTTGTTGGTTTAACCATCAGGTCTTTTCGGGTGCTCCTAACCACCAGGTCCATAACAGTTCTCTTCCCTCTTAATCTCTGGGTGGCTACGGAACCTAGTATTAACATGAATGTTCAGGAGTTAGTTTCTCGGGTGGATCAGCTTGCTGCTAGGGTACAGGGTATTTCAGATTTTATTATTCAGACTCCTGCCTTAGAACCTAAGATTCCCACTCCTGATTTATTTTTTGGTGACAGATCCAAATTTTTGAGTTTCAAAAATAATTGTAAACTGTTTTTTGCATTGAGACCCCGTTCTTCTGGTGATCCCATTCAGCAGGTTAAAATCATCATATCCTTGCTGCGTGGTGACCCACAGGATTGGGCATTTTCCCTGGAATCTGGCAATCCTGCTTTGCTTAATGTTGATTCTTTCTTTCAAGCATTGGGGTTATTGTATGATGAGCCTAATTCCGTGGATCAAGCTGAGAAGATCTTGTTGGCCCTGTGTCAGGGTCAAGAAGCAGCAGAATCGTATTGGCAGAAATTTAGAAAATGGTCTGTACTGACTAAATGGAATGAGGATGCCTTGGCGGCAATTTTCAGAAAGGGTCTTTCTGAATCCATTAAAGATGTTATGGTGGGGTTCCCCACGCCTGCTGGTCTGAGTGATTCTATGTCTCTGGCCATTCAGATTGATCGGCGCTTGCGCGAGCGCAGAGTTGTGCACACTGTAGCGTTGTCCTCCGAGAGGAGCCCTGAGCCTATGCAGTGTGATAGGATTTTGTCTAGAGTTGAACGACAAGGATTTAGGCGTCAGAATAGGTTGTGTTTTTACTGCGGCGATTCTGCTCATGTTATTTCTGACTGCCCTAAGCGTACAAAGAGAATCGCTAGTTCTGTCACCATCAGTACTGTACAACCAAAATTTCTGTTATCTGTGACCTTGATCTGCTCATTATTGTCATTTTCTGTCATGGCATTTGTGGATTCAGGCACCGCTCTGAATTTAATGGACTTAGAATTTGCCAGACGTTGTGGTTTCCCCTTGCAGCCTTTGCAGAACCCTAATCCTTTAAGGGGAATTGATGCTACACCGTTGGCTAAAAATAAACCTCAGTTTTGGACACAGCTGACCATGCGCATGGCACCAGCCCATCAGGAAGATTGTCGTTTTCTGGTGTTGCATAATTTGCATGATGATATTGTGCTGGGTTTTCCATGGTTACAGCTACATAATCCGGTGTTAGATTGGAAATCCATGTCTGTGACTAGTTGGGGTTGTCAGGGGGTTCATGATCACGTTCCTTTGATGTCGATTTCCTCTTCCCCCTCTTCTGAAATTCCTGAGTTTTTGTCAGATTTCAAGGATGTATTTGATGAGCCTAAATCCAGTTCCCTTCCACCACATAGGGACTATGATTGTGCTATTGACTTGATTCCAGGTTGTAAGTTCCCTAAGGGTCGACTTTTCAACCTGTCTGTGCCAGAACATGCCGCCATGCGGAGCTATATTAAGGAGTCTTTGGACTCATATTCAGCCTTCTGATTCACCATTGGGAGCAGGTTTTTTTTTTTGTTGCCAAGAAGGATGGCTCCTTGAGACCGTGTATTGATTATCGCCTCTTGAATAAGATCACTGTCAAATTTCAATACCCTTTGCCTTTGCTTACTGATTTGTTTGCTAGGATTAAGGGGGCTAGCTGGTTTACTAAGATTGACCTTCGAGGGGCATATAATCTTATTCGTATTAAACAGGGTGACGAGTGGAAAACTGCATTTAATACACCCGAAGGCCATTTTGAATACCTAGTGATGCCATTCGGACTCTCTAATGCCTCATCTGTGTTCCAGTCCTTCATGCATGATATCTTTCGGAGTTATGTTGATAAGTTAATTATTGTATATTTGGATGATATTTTGATTTTTTCCGATGATTGGGAGTCTCATGTGAAACAGGTCAGGATGGTATTTCAGATCCTCCGTGATAATGCTTTGTTTGTGAAGGGGTCGAAGTGCCTCTTTGGAGTGCAGAAGGTTTCTTTTTTGGGCTTCATTTTTTTCTCCCTCATCTATAGAAATGGATCCGGTTAAGGTTCAGGCCATTCATGATTGGATTCAGCCCACATCTGTGAAGAGCCTTCAGAAATTCTTGGGCTTTGCTAATTTTTATCGTCGTTTCATTGCCAACTTCTCCAGTGTGTTTAAACCTCTGACCGATTTGACGAAGAAAGGCGCTGATGTGACGAATTGGTCCTCTGCGGCTGTTTCTGCCTTTCATGAGCTTAAACGCCGATTTACTTCTGCCCCTGTGTTGCGTCAGCCGGATGTTTCTCTTCCATTTCAGGTTGAGGTTGACGCTTTTGAGATTGGGGCAGGGGCCGTTTTGTCTCAGAGGAATTCTGATGATTCGTTGATGAAACAGTGTGCCTTCTTTTCTCGGAACTTTTCGCCTGCAGAACGCAATTATGATGTCGGCAATCGGGAGTTGTTGGCTATGAAGTGGGCATTTGAGGAGTGGCGTCATTGGCTTGAGGGGGCCAAGCACCGTATTGTGGTCTTGACCGATCATAAGAATCTGATTTACCTCGAGTCTGCCAAACGACTGAATCCTAGACAGGCTCGATGGTCCCTGTTTTTCTTCCGTTTTGATTTTGTGGTCTCGTACCTTCCTGGTACTAAGAATGTTAAGGCGGATGCCCTCTCTAGGAGTTTTTTTCCTGATTCCCCTGGGGTTCTTGAGCTGGTCGGCATTCTGAAGGAAGGGGTGATTCTTTCTGCCATCTCCCCTGATTTACGACGGGTTCTTCAGGAATTTCAGGCTGATAAACCTGACCGCTGTCCAGTGGGGAAACTGTTTGTTCCTGATAGATGGACTAGTAAAGTGATTTCTGAGGTTCATTGTTCTGTGTTGACTGGCCATCCTAATCAGACTTTGGAAACTTATTTGAGATGCTTTGTGTCTGCTGATCAGGATGATTGGGTGGCGTTCTTGCCATTGGCCGAGTTTGCCCTTAATAATCGGGCTAGTTCTGCTACCTTGGTTTCGCCTTTTTTTTGTCATTTTGGTTTTCATCCTCATTTTTCTTCAGGGCAGGTTGAGCCTTCTGATTGTCCTGGTGTGGATTCAGTGGTTGACAGGCTGCAGCGGATTTGGGCTCATGTGGTGGACAATTTGGTGTTGTCTCAGGAGGAGGCTCAGCATTTTGCTAACCGTCGTCGGTGTGTTGGTTCCCGGCTTCGGGTTGGGGATTTGGTCTGGTTGTCTTCCCGTCATGTTCCTATGAAGGTTTCTTCCCCTAAGTTCAAGCCTCTGTTTATTGGTCCTTATAGGATTTCTGAGATTATCAATCTGGTGTCTTTTCGTTTGGCCCTTCCAGCCTCTTTTTCCATCCATAATGTGTTCCATAGATCTTTGTTGCAGAAGTATGTGGTGCCCGTTGTTCCCTCTGCTGATCCTCCGACCCCGGTGTTGGTTGATGGGGAATTGGAGTATGTGGTTGAGAAAATTGATTCTCGTTTTTCGAGGCGGAAGCTTCAGTATCTGGTCAAATGGAAGGGTTATGGCCAGGAGGATAATTCTTGGGTTGTCTCCTCCGATGTTCATGCTGACGATTTGGTTCGTGCCTTTCATTTGGCTCGTCCTGATCGGCCTGGGGGCTCTGGTGAGGGTTCGGTGACCCCTCCTCAAGGGGGGGGGGGAAATGTTGTGAATTCTGCTCTTGGGCTCCCTCCGGGGGTTATGAGTGGTAGTGCTGCGGTAGTTGGATCGCAGCATCTATCAGGTTTATCCATTTTTTGCAATTTGGGCTGGGCTATTTAAGTCCTGCTTTATCCTTTAGTCAGTGCCAGTTGTCCATTGTTTTTGGAGGATTCTCATCCATACTTGGTCTCTCCTGGTCTGCTGTTCATTTCTTCAAAGATAAGTTCTGGCCTTGTTTTCGCTGTCCACCTGCTGTGGACCTTATAGTCTGTGCATTTTCTTGCTAGTTCAGGGTTTGCGGTCAGTAAAGGTACCACCTTCTCCTGAGTCCGTCTCTTGCTGCTCCTAGGCCAGCAGATCATAACACCCCCCCACCGAAAGTAGATGCTTCTGGGGACCAGTGGGAGTGGGAGCCAAATTTTGTTCCTTTATTGAACCATAGCAAAAATCATTTGTAGCCATGAACAGATCCTACGCGTTTCGGCGTGTCCACACTTAATCATAGAATTAGCTACAGATCAAATGTTACAACAAATATTTGATTGTTTTGTTTTATAAATATTTGTTGTAACAATTGTTTTGTAGCTTTGATTAAGGATGGATCCACTCCAAACCCATAGGCTCTACTCAAGATCATGGCCAACGACTACACGTGTTCTTAAATTTCATTCATTATAGGAATAACATTTTTAAGACAGGTGCTGGAATTCTATCAACGTTTTGGATCTATCATATGATTAATTTAGCTGTATGTGAAAAGATTCGGAAACATGGACAAATCCAACAGAATAACAATATAAAATAAGTTTCTTTGTATATATTTTGTATTTCAATAATTAGCATACGTTTAGTTTATGCTGATTTTTATGTGCCTCCTTTTCTTTAGGAGCATCTCTTGAACCACAGCAAAATTTGGTAAGTGTATCGCTGACTTTTTCCACTTTTCTTGGATTGTAGTTTGGAATTGTTAATGACTAGTCACTCAACTTGTGAGACCTCATCCTTGCTCTTAGGTAACATCTTATTAGAGATATCTGCTTTTTTCTACACTTAAGAGCCACGTCTTAATCTTTCTCTCTGCCTTTAAACAACCCATTATAAAGCTCAGTGGCCAATGTGAAAATAATTGTCATGGATTTACCGAGACAGAGAGTTGCCAGAAGACCACAGTGTCTAATTTCACGTACCCCTGCCTGAACTAATTAGAAGCATTTCACCATCAAATTAAGCAGTGCAGATTTCTCCTAGTAGCGCAGGTGTTAATGTGTTCACTTGAGAGCTGGTGAAGCTTTCCTATTTTGATGGTCTTAGCTGTTCAGTGTTGACCACTCTGCTCTGCTGTATATACTAGCCTCTCCCAATCAGGAATTGCCAGTGTTAGTTTCACACTGCCTGGTTTTGGAGTTAGAAGAGTTGGATGTTTAAGGAGGCATTTGAAGTGTTGTTCATAAGACTGTTGCTTGGGGATTAGTCTGTGTGTATATCCTCATCCTCTCATATTTGGTTTTCCCTTACTTTACTTCCCAGTGTTCCACTATGTTGTTTATGAGAGCATATTTGCATGTCTGCTATTTTTATTTATCCCTGTACATCGTCCCTTGTTAGCCTGCTTTGTGTATTCTTATAAACTACTACTCCCCACTTTCCTGGGTGGTCGAGGTGGCAATTTAGGGCTGATTAGAGAACTCAGCAAGGCACGTGGCCTCGGCATCTTCACCATCAAAAATAATCCGGGGAGCAGGGATAGCTAGGGCAGCCCTACCTTTAGGGTTAGGGAAGGAGCCCCTAGCCCAGGGATGTTCTGCAACAGTGCTGTGACAATAATTATAGTTTCAATTTTTTTTTCATATAGACAACATGCATACATAAAATATAAGCATTAATTTGCAAAAAAAATGTCTTATCCAGCAATAGAAAAGCTATAAAAACGTAATTTAATCAATATCTTATTTACTTATTATACCAGTCCTCTAAGTAGCCATACACACAGTAACTGTTGGCTAATCAAGTCTTCTCATGCAATTAATTAACTCCAATAGACACAAAAGATTGGAATTGTTGAAGTCCAGCATGCCCAATCCTTCTATTCATCGACCACTACAATTGGGGAAGGATAGGCTGTAATACAGCATAGGTGTCACTACCATAATCCTCCGGTATCATGAATTGAAAGCTTCCAACAAACATTTTCAAAGCAAATATTTCTTATATTTTAGGATATCAGTCATATGTATCAGATCTTCATAGATGAAGTTCTAGGATCTGGACAATTTGGCACAGTGTATGGAGGTATTGTAATATTTTCTTATTTGGTATGATTGAGTAATGTTTTGCCTTTCTTTCTGTGATTTATCAAGTTTTGTCCAAAACATAAAGGGTTGGACCACTAAGTTTTATGGCTTAGGATAGGCAATCACTATGTAATTTGAGGGGGTGCGACACATGGCATCCCGCCGATCAGCTATTGTCGGAAATTCTTTAAAAGGGTTGTCCACTATTAGGACAACCCCTTCTTCAAATGTTTGGCTCCAATAAAATTAAAAAAACTATACTCACTTCCTATGCCTGCGCCAGTCTAGCGGTGTCAGCACTTGCAGTCCCAGAGCGCTCTTACGGTGTTGTAACACATAGTACCTGGCGCCCAATCAGCACGGACGTCACTGTCCCCGTCTTTGTATCGTTTGAACATGAACGTCGCCAGTTCGGGAGGTGAGTATAGGTTTATTTATTTTATAAGGGCCAAACTTTTAGTTGAAGAAGGGGTTGTCCTAGTGGAGGACAAATCCTTTAATGCTGTCTGAACATAGCAACTCCATAATTTCTATAGTGGCCGCGGCCGGGTACTGCAGATCCACCCCCTATTCATATGAACAGGGGGAGGATCAGCAGTACCCGGCCGCGGCCACTATAGAAATGACTAAGGCTACATTCACATTAGCGTTGTGCGGGGCAGCGTCGGGCGCAGTCGCGGCGACGCAAGCGTCATGCGCCCCTATATTTAACATGGGGGCGCATGGACATGTGTTGTCTTGCGTTTTGTGACGCATGCGTCATTTTGGCCCAACTGTCAGGGCGCAGAGGATGCTGCATGATGCAGTTTTTTCTGTGCCAAAAATCATGCAAAAATGAACGCATGCGTCACAAAAAGCTGCATTGTGCATGCGTTGTGCGTTGCATCGCTGACGCTGCCCCGCAAAACGCTAATGTGAACGTAGCCTAAGCTGTGGTCCAGCATCATTCGAGAACTGCCAGTGCCAGGAAGCCAGGAATAGCTGATCGGCAGGAGTGACGGGTGTCATACCGCCACCGATCAGATATTGATTAATTATCCTAAGGATAGGCCATCAATAATAAAAACTAGTGGCCCACCTATTTAAATGTCCACAACAACAACATTAACTTTTAAGTGTTAATTCAAACATCTACTACAAGAAATATCATTTTTTTTCCAAAGTAAAGGTAATAGCACATTTACACATAGATGATGATACACTATATTGGTATATTAAGTTGCGAGATTTATCTGTGACTTTTCTTCCTTTTTGTCACTGTTTTTCATTATGTGGCACTTTATTTTGTTCTTTCAGGAAAGCATCGGAAAACTGGAAGAGACGTTGCAATAAAAATCATCGATAAACTCAAATTTCCCAGTAGGCAAGAAAATCAGCTCAGAAACGAGGTGGCCATATTGCAGGTAGAAAATAAGGATCTCTCAATGATATGTTACTGTCATATATACTTGGATTTACCCTCTCACTAAGGACTCATTCAGACATCCGTGCACATTGGTTCGATCTCGGACCACAAGGCACGGACTGGCTGCGGTTCTCCTGACCCGAGTGTCACAGGTGTATCAACATCATGCTGTACTTGAGTTGCTGATGCCTAAAAATAAAAATAATTGCCCCCTAAAGACGCTGTTTTCTGGCACAACATACTGTGGGCTTTGATCTCAAGTTTTAATAAAATGGATAATCCGCTAAAAATATAGGACCACAAGAGTTTACAATTTATATGGAAACGGGGCCCCAACTATCATGCATCATTTATGGTCCTGGTGTCCACATATAATGTATCAGATGGACCTTTTTTGCCTCCTCAGCAGAGGTGTAACTAGTTTACTATGCACCCCAGAGCAAACTTTTGACCGCCCCCATTGCTATTCCGCCCCCGAATAACTTTTCCATCACTCACATACTCCTTATACCCCAGCGCTGTGCACCAAAGCTGGAGCCCCACTTCCCATTCTTAACTGGTACTAACCACCTGTCTGGGCCCAGTAGTGGCACATCCCTTTCGATGGTGATCATCATGTCCCTGCCTCTCAGGCTCCATGGCTGGGTCTGATTGTGGTCCCGATATTTGCACCCCTACAGTGACAGCCTTTGTCTCCATATATACCAATATTTTATCATATATCATTGATATCCGTAAGAAGGATTGCTACTTGTTTTTATTTTTCAGAATTTGCGATGTCCTGGTGTTGTCGACCTTGAAGCCATGTGTGAGACCCCTGAACGTATTTATGTGGTCATGGAGAAATTGCATGGTGATATGCTGGAAATGATCCTGTCAAGTGACAAAGGTAGACTTCCTGAAAGGATTACGAGGTTTATTGCCACCCAGGTAAAGTGCTTAACACTCTCCACTAATATAAATAACTATTTTCATATCAAGTCACCTCACAAAAGACGTATGTTTGGGTGTCAAATTTATAAACTACTTCTGGTGCAGTAGTAAAGTCATATCAAAGCCATTGACATAATGCAACTTTTGCATGGCAGAGCCATAGGCAAAGAGTCGTTGAAGGGGCGAACAGAGACCCTCCTTGGTGTGACCACTAGAGATAAGCGGAACTGACTAGATTCAAATTTGCCAATTTTTGCCAGATTTATTTTTGACTTTTCAAGGGAAATTTGATTTGCAGCAAATTTATTTTTTTCGGAAATTGACTCCAGGGCATAATAAAAGCAAGATGTAGAATAAAAACAAACAACTAATATTAACCTCAGTGCCTCAGTATGGTCCTCAGCACTTCTTTTTACCACCGTTGTGTGCTGAAACCAATATGCTTCTTCATGTTAGGCCATGACTTCCAGCCATGGCTAGGTCAGAGACATCCCGACCTAGTCGCCGACAACATCGCTACAACATTGCAATGCGCACTCCTAGTTGTGGCTGGAAGTCCCAGCTTAGTGTGAAGATGCCCAGGGTTTCAGCGGTAAAATGAGGTGCCGAGAACTTAAGGGGAGAACGAGCAACAGAGGTGGCTGTAGAAGTGTCCAAGCATGGAGTTACAAAAAAAAAATCTACATTCTGGAGAATACGGATTTATGTAGTAAAATCGAATTCAATTTCACTCAAATAAATTTACCCAACTCTAGTGACCACGCTTTGCCTTCAAAACAAGATCAATTCTTTTGGGTACACTGGCACAGACTCAGGGATTTTATAGGATTAAAGTGATGTGTGTGAATAATCAATCATACCAAATGGATGAAAATCATCATCATTTTCATATGTACCGTATTTTTGGACTATAAGACGCACCCTAAATTTTGGGGTGGAAAATAGCAGAAAAAAGATTTTTATACGATGGGGGTCCGTCTTATTGTCCGAATTTAAGGTATCTTACCTGAGGGCCGACGGTGGTAGAGCGGGGTCACAGGAGGCATGGTCCCTTCCTCAGGAAACCAGTTGTGGCAAAAGTAGGGCAATACTGCAGTCCCGGGGTGCGATGCTGCGGGTACGGTGTCGGCTGTGAGGCAGAGCATGGAGCAGGGTCCCTTCTTTAGGGTGCTAGCGGCAGAAATGTGGCAACACCACGGCCCGGTGTCCACGGCGAGCAAAGCCAAGTGCATCACCGGTTTCTCGACAGCCATCTTCCTGAGGCCACGCATGCGCAGATTGAGATCTCGACGGCCCTCGGCTTCCGGAAAATGGCCGCCGAGATCGCAACCTGTGCACGCGCGGCCTCTGGCGGCCATTTTCCTGAAGCCGAGGGCCGCCGAGATCTCAGTCTGCGCACGCACCACCTCCCGCGGCCCACGTCTTCAGGAAGATGGCCGCAGGGAAACCAATGATGCACTCCGCACTGCCCACCGTCAACACTGAGCCTGAGCATCACCACACCTCTGCCGCCGATGGTTCTGCTGCTACATCACTGCCTCAACCCCACGGTAAGCCTGCGTTAGGACTATAAGACGCACCCGACAATTTCCACGCAAATTTGTTTGGGAAAAATTGCATCTTATAGTCCGTAAAATATGGTAGGTTGGAACATAGTCATTACTTGAAACAGAAACAGTTGTATAGAAGGCTTAAGGCAGCTAAACTCAGCTATGGAGGTGAGGTTGTAGAAAACAGTTTCATGTTACAGGTCATACATCATGCAAGACTGAGCTCAGCAACATCCAAGTAGTTATATGGCATCAGCAAGGTCTCTTGCAGGAAAAATGTCAACGCAGACTGGGGTTTCCTGATGTGCTTTTCAAGCTCTTCTGAAGAAACACCACGACATGGTGATGATGCTAGGAAACTTAGTGAGCAGATGTAAGACATGCATACATCCATTTGAAATTGGAAGATGCCCAGGAGTTCCATCAGTTCAGAACTTGCATAAACCAGTGGTATTTGGACACAGCTACACTCATCCACCTATTGAAAATCTGGCCAGAAGTGGTCTTTATGGAAAAATTGTCTAAAATGCCATAGTTTTGACATGGAAACAAGGAAAAGTGACTAAACTATGATCAAAAAACATAGCATCGGTGGTACAAAAAATGGCAGCAGGTTCTCTGGACTGAGGAGTCAAAATATGAAACATTTGGCTATAACAGTGGACAGTTTGTTTGGCAAAGGGCTGGAGAGCGGCACAATAAAGAGTCTCTGCGGGAACTATGAAGCATGGTGGAAACTCCTGCAAGTTTGGGGCTGAATTTTAGCAAATTGAGTTGGGGATTTGGTCAGGATTAATGATGTCCTCGGTGCTGAGAAATACAGGCAGATATTTATCCATCATGCAATACCATCAAGGAGGCATCTGATTGGCTCAAATTTATTCTGCAGCAGAACAAGTCCCCAATCATACGGCCAAAGTCATTAATAACTATTTTCAGAAGAAAGAAGAACAAGTAGTCCTGGAAGTGATGATCCGGGCCCTGCAGAGTGCTGATCCCCACATCATCCAGTCTGTCTGGGATTACACGAAGAGTCAGGAGCATTTGCACAAGCAACATCCACAAAAGATCTGGGGTTAGTCCTCCAAGATGTATGGAACAATGTCCTGCCGAATTCTTACAAAAATTGTGTACAAGTACCAGTACCTAGAGGAATTGATGCTGTTTTGAAGGCAAAGGGTGGTTTGGATTTCATGATTTATGATTTTTTTTTTTATTTACTTTTGTCTTTTGTTCATACACTTTGCTAATTGATAAAAATAAGCAATTAATATTTCTATTTATAAAACATTCTTACTTTGCAGTATTTTTGCCTAAGACTTTTGCACAGTCCTCTCTATAAGATACATTTAAAGTGTAATAAATTGCTTTAAAGAAATTAATTCACCATTTTTTTTCTTTTATAATAGATATTGGAAGCTTTACGCCACCTTCATTCAAGGAGTATTGTACACTGTGATCTCAAACCGGAGAATGTTCTCTTGGCAACAGAAGATCCATTCCCACAGGTAAGAGTCACAGCAAATGAAAAAAAGGATTGCTGAGGAAGAATATGTTCACACGATAAGTTGTGGGTGAGTTTTTTATGCTGCATATTTTAGAACAAATGCAAGAAACTAATTTTACTTAATGGGCGCAGAAAATCTGCAACATCAAAAGCTCATTGTGGGAACGTAGCCTCATAATTATCATAGTATTGTAGTGCACACATGTGGTCCTGCATCTGTACACAGTTGGGTTCATAGATCAATCACGTCTCACGTACATATGTATGAAAAATGCTGATTTGACTTATTTATCAGTGTATTGAAAAAGCCAATATTTTTTTTAACCACGTAAAATACATGTAAGTCATCAACGAGATGTAGTCATCAATGAATGAGAGGCAGTGTAACTGTAATTAACAGCCACACTTCATTATGGACAGCTGGGATTGGAAAAAATTGAATCACACTCGTTTAACCATTGATGTTCCGTAATAATTGCTAAATCCCAGGTCTGCATAGTAATAGTGTCCTTTAGCGCACCTCTTTGTCTCTAAATGGCAGAAAAAAATAGTTAAAAGTTAAAGTCATCTCATGTTAAATTAAATACGTAATTTAGGAAATTGTCCACTACTGGCCAACTCTTATTTAAAAGGGTTTGTCCACTACTAACCTCTTCTGAGTCCCTAATGTCTCCCTCCAGTAAAATAATAACACGTATACTCACCATCAGTGCCGGCGCCATTCCAGCAGTGTCAGCAGTGGCTCTCCCAGATCTCGCGTGACATAACAATGTCCCTGCCGCCAATCAGCACTGGCTTTGCGCTCCTACTGATGTAATTGGCATCAGCAGTTCTCACTTCCTCTGGATGTCTTGATTTGTCTGAAGGCGGGGAGGGGAGAGTGAAACCAGCGCTGATTGGCTGCAGGGATTGCGTGACATAAAAATGTAATGCGATCCCTGGGAGAACCAGTGCCGACACCACTAGAATGGCACCAGAGGTAACAATAGGTGTTATTATTTTACTTGGGGGGATTCAGAAGGGGTAGTCTTGTCTCGGTAGTGGACAATCTCATTAATATACACAAGAATGTGACATAAAAAAAAAATGGCACTCAACTCATGGACTAGTGCACCTCATTTGTTCTTAGCATTGTTTCTTCCATTCGGAAGAAATATGAACGCTGCAGACGATCAGTGGCCACTGAATGACCGCAGCACTCATGTGATCGTAGTGACATGTTCATCCCAACAGATTAGCAGGGGACACAATACTGAGTATGGAAGAGTGGTGTTGATCCAGAAGGTATCAATTTATTTTTTCCATCTTGAGGCCATTAATCAGCGTTTGTTCACAGAAATCACGCTGCAATGAATTTTTTTTTTTTTTATAAATGTATTTTATTTAATCAGAGTGACAAGACACATCATTGTGATATATCACAATATTTGTGTAAACAGGTACAATAAAGTTATCGGCTCAATTCATTGTAATGGTGAATGCTGCTAAAAACACAAAAAAAATAGAACGGAGGAATTTTTGATGCATTTCCCTATAAAATAAATTTAATTTAAACACTAAAATAAATTGACCTGAAAATAATGTCTAAAAAATGTATGCAGCTAAATAATTCCAAAAATAGTTAAGTAGTCTAAAAAAAATAGTTATAATTGAATAGCATGCAATGGACAAAACAAACAATTTTTGTAAAATTCCCACATTTTTTGGTCATTTTCATTCTGCCGAAATAAATCTGTTGCCTGGAAATGTTAACAAGTAGATCAGTTTCTGCTGATTGATTTGTATTATTTATTTTTATGCTTTTAATTTTAATATTCTTTTATATTTACCATTTAGATAAAGCTTTGTGACTTTGGCTTTGCTCGCATCATCGGTGAAAAGTCTTTCCGAAGGTCAGTTGTTGGAACGCCTGCATATCTGGCCCCGGAAGTTTTGAGGAACAGTGGGTACAACCGCTCACTGGATATGTGGTCTGTTGGCGTGATCATCTATGTCAGCCTTAGTGGCACCTTTCCCTTCAATGAGGATGAAGATATTAATGATCAGATACGAAATGCAGCATTTATGTATCCTAAGAATCCATGGAATGAGATTTCGAACGATGGTGAGAATAAGATTCACAAATGTTACAGAGATTGCGTTAAAAAAAGGAGTCAAAAAAATCTTAGGGGCCTTTGAACACGCGACACTTTTGTTTTTGCTTTTTTTTTTAGTCCCTAAACTTGAGTAAATGGTATTGTTGTGTCAGTGTGTTAAAACGAACTTCACAGCTGATAAATGCTGCCCAATCCACGGGGAGCATGTATCAGACACTGAAGTGGAGTGAATCAGCAGTGGATACCGGAGCAAACGGCGATGGGTGAGTATATTTAATTTGTAGCTAATTGAATTTGTTATGAAATTCCCCCCAAAAATTCAGATTTGCCAAGAATCTGAATTTTTAAAAAAATTTAAAAAAATTTTTGGAAGCTGTTAGGAAATTATAAAATAAATATACTCACCTGTGCTACTTGGTCCCCCGCTCACTTCAGAACAATCTACCATTCGGTCCTCTTAGTCTTTGGTCTGGATCTTCCGGTGTTTTCTAGACCTCACGTGTTCATACATGTCATTGAGTGACAATAATGTGCATTTCAACCCATTTGACAGCATGGGGATTGATTGTGTAGTGCCAAACATGATCACTTGAGGCCTTCAAAAGATCCAGAAGATTGACCAAAGATCAAGCCGAATCCCACAGTAAAGACTGAGCTAGAGTGAGCAGAGTCCTGAGTGGGGAGGTGAGGCGGCAGGACGGCTGAGCGGTGTGCCAAGGACAGGCAAGTATAATCTTGTATTATTTTTTAACCCTTTTATTCTTTTTTGTTTTCACCCTTCCTGAAAAAGTTTTTTAGTAGATTTTTTTTTCATCTCCATTCCTTGGTACAAAATAAGTATCTGAAATGCATGGCAATGTTTTTTTGTTCAATACAGATAATTATTATGCTTGACCTTGACCTAGCTTCCAAATGAGTGGATTTTGTAAGGAGTGTTTATTTTCTGCCCAAAATTGTTTTAGATCACATCTGAGGAAAGTGGGGAAACCATTTAGGGGTTTTTTGTTTTGTTTTTTACAACTAGGATAAACTATAATATTAAGAATAAAAGTGCAATAAATGCATGGACTATTCACAAATAAGTGTAAATCAAATCATTCTGCTTCTGAAAAGGGGATCTAAGGGTTAACTTTTCTCTTTGTGGAGTGTGACATGTCAAAGTGAGGAGACTTATAGGCCATGCATCCTCCTCTAGGAAATTAAGTATGCAAATTGTCTCTTCAGAGAATAAGATGACTAAAACTCTAGTGCCATCTATTAGAAGCAATGACCCTAAAAGTCAATATCGACTCTTTAACGTGCCTTGCCGCATGACTTAGGATAGAAGCCAAATCAGAATTTCATGGCTTTATAAAGTCTCCTCACTCTGACCTTCCAGGCTTGGCTTGCCACTTTCTACAAGGAGAAACGTTACCGCTTAGAACCCAGTCCAGAGCCTCTCACCTAGCCAAATCAGTTCTCATACTTTGCACTGATGAGGGGCAACACCCAGAAACATTGTGTCTGCAAACTGAGGTTCTGGTTTGGCTTTTATCCTGAGTCATACGCAAAGTCTCATTAAAGAGTCGATATTGAATTTTTAGGATCACTGCTTCCAATAAGTCGCGCTACAGTTCTAGCCCTCTTCAGTTTGCAGATTTTATACCTCTGAAAAAGAGCTTTGCAGTAATTTCCTCAGATTAAAAGTCACAAGTGTTATCTGAAATCTTACCTTTACATTCTTTGAACGAGCTGTCATACAAGCATGGGACATTTATTTTGTTTGTTTCTCTCCTTAGCAATCGCCCTTATTAGCAGCTTGTTGCAAGTACAAATCAGAAGAAGATTCAGTGTTGACAAGGCGTTGAGTCACCCGTGGATGCAGGTACAGGTTTTTCTTGGTTTATCCTTCCGAGTACAATAGTAAGATCGGCATGATTTTCCAACACTTGATTGTGGCCGATATTCAAAAATAAAAGCACTTTTTATTTAATTTCAGATTTATTTGCTTTTGGACTGATATTTGTTTATTGACTTATAATATTTTAAAAACCATAAAAAAAGTCATACTCACCTCACTGATCCCCCCTCCACCTAATTTGGAGTCGTTATACTATACAATATTTATTAAAAACTAAGAATTAATTAGTACAAATGAGTGAATCTTCTGACATTTGAATTCACCGGCTTCAATTAATTTTTCCCCCAAAATTAGATTTGCTTTAAATCGTAAGTGATGCAAACTTGCATGCAATAGCCTTAAAAAGTCATGGATGACACTTTTATGGAAAATAGAAAAGATTGTAGTCCGGCTCAACAGGACTGGATTTTATTTTTATTTTTCAAAAGAAAATATGGTGCATACAAAAGAAAAATTTACATGGTCGACATGACCCAGTCATGGGTCTCCTAGGATTGTAACCAACCTGTTTCAAGCCCTGTAACGCAACACAGTCTTAAAGAAGCACTCGCATCAAAATATGTATCCTCTTAATATATTGCAGTCATCATATTATGTAGAGCTGTGTACTTACAATTGCTCCTTTTGCCTTTCTGCCAGCTAATTCGACTATTTCACAAGTCATTTTCCGTTTGTAATGCATGACCTTGTACATTTATCGATTATGAAATGTACCATCTACAGTAAGTGTAAGGAAGCCAATATTTCTTTTCTACTTTACTGAAAACATTTTCTCAATTCCAGGATTTTCAAACTTGGCTGGACCTTCGAGAGTTAGAGACCAAAGTCGGGCAAAGGTACATTACTCACGAGAGTGATGACGCGCGCTGGCAGCAATTTGCAGAGGATTGTGGTATTAAATATCCACAACATTTTGTCATGGGACCTCAGTATGACGAAACCGAAGAGGAAGATGAAGAATAAATGTTAATATTATTTCTTGGTCAAGACAAAGACTTTGCACTCCGGGCAATATATTTAATGTTCCGTTTGTCACGGTTTTGTACTGTTCTGCATAACATGTTCAGTGCCATGAAGGTTTGTTAGATAAGGAGCCGTAACGGACAGTAATATAATTCTGATTATATATAAAATTATATTTGTAGCCATAAAAGGTTTGATATTTAATTCATTAAATCCAAAGCCATATTTGATGTTCTAAAATTCACTCTACCCAAACGTCATCTTCTAGAGCTAAATACTTTCCGTAAAGGTTAAGATCAGACTAAACTGTAGTTTTCTAGTCAGGATAGTTTTTTAGTAGCCAAAAATGCCTCTAACCAGTAAGGAATAATAGGCGCACCACGGCACTACCGGTATAGGGTGCTCAAGTAGGGTCAAGCTCCATTCACAAGTATCGCACAAAAACATGGCACTTCAGTTGAGAAAAAACTTCAATATTTTATTATGCAAAATGTACAGACATTTCGGTCAATATCAGACCTTCACCGGTGTACTTTGAAAAATAAATAAAGTATATCTGTCTATCGGCAAATTTTTTTTTTAATCTCAATAACAAATACATGTCAATTTGTGTCTCTATTTGTCAAAATGCAGACATTTATCCAAGCAACATCATATACCTCTTTAACAAGTTGTCCACTACTTGGACAACTTCTTGTCATACTCCTCGTTTGGCCGCCATACAATAATAAAGCCTACACTCACCTCCCGTAGCAGACGCTATTTCCGCAGTGTCGCCACTCGCTCTACCCGGGGCTCCTGTGCTGTTGTTGTGACGCCGGCGCCCAATCAGAGCTGTCGTCACTGTCCCTGCCTCCTTTTGAATCAAACAGGAAGAGGAAGTCAGAGATCAGCTGCAGCCCGGACTTCCTGTTCATGTTCGATTTGTCCGAAGGCGGGGACAGTGACAACAGCGCTGATTGGGCGTTGGGGGTCATGTGTCCCAACACCATGCAAAAGCCCCAGGAAGAGCGAGTGCCGACACTACTGGAACAGCGTCAGCATGGGAGGTAGTACAGGCTTTATTGTTTTATGGGGGCCAAACATTTTGATCAAGAAGGGGTTGTCCTAGTGGTGGACAACCCCTTTAATGTAATAAAGAGATCCAAAAGCAATATAGACAAAATAGTAGTATAGGTTCAAAGGAAGTGAAAGGGTGCTGCCGCACGCTAGGGAGACTTACATTGGAATTAATTCCCCAGATCCAAACTTTTTTCCTAAAGCAATTTCAAGGCTTCTCAAGAATCAGACTGATACAATTTATTTAAAGCTTTGACTAGATGATACCACTGGGTATAATTTGTGCTGGAAATACAAAAATATAGCTAGCAAAACTTCCAAAAAGTTTTTGATCTTAGCCTCCCAGGTAGAAAGAACAAAATCAAACTGACTACCCAGTAGATACTCAATTGGGCCCCATCCACCAAAATCAGTACCTCCCTTATTACATCAGCTACAGTCATGATTCCTCAATTATGGAGAGCAACCGACTGGCCTACATGTAGACTAAGACTAGGGTCAGACCACCGTATTTCATCTCATCCAAGAGAATCAGGCCGATCAGACTTTTAGAGAGTGATTACAGTGAGATCCGATATTCTCGGATGAAGAGAAGATGGAAAAAAAAATTCTCCATCTTCTCCATTGTGTCAGTCCATTAAAATTGGACTGCACTCAGATGTCATCCGAGTGCAGTCTGATTTTTATCCCCAGAGTTATTAACTTGTATGGCCAAATGTCATCCGAATATCTAATGCAAATCGAGCATGTGCACAGCCCCACAAGCGGCATCATGAAATTCTGATCCCCTTGTGCTAACTTTATAAAAGCATAACCCCATAGTCTGCGATTTCACACTCAAATCTGAGTGCCAAAGCGTCTGCTCACTTGTACTCAGCTTTATTTCTAACATTATTTGTCCCATTGTTCTTACAGTTGATTGTTTCCCTACTTAAGAAAAATAAATTTGCAAAAAATCAGCTTTCATTTCGAACATTAATGCCAGTTCAAAGAAAGAGAAAAAAAATAGTCTTAGTCTGTAAGTGATAAGACAAAGTGCAACGGATTCCTATATCTCTTGATTTGAATAGATCCCCAATTCCCGCAGGAGGGTCCGAAGGATCCTCAGTATTAATGACGACATTCAGGGGTCTGTGTCATCTAGTAAAATAGTTTCTCGATTTCCCTAGCAATATCATGTTTTTACGGAGATCCTAAAGTTTTCTACATTACTTTGTCCAACTATACAATTAGATGCCGATCATCCAAAAATATAAACTTTTTGGAAAAGTGAGTTGAACTTCATTTCTCAAAACTTTTCCACATTTGGCTTCTATGTGTCTCATTAGTAAATCTGACGCAAACTGCTTGGGGGAAAGAAAAGAGCAAGAATTGTAATAGTTTCTGCATAGGTTAGTAACAGCGTCTTCTGGCTGATACATTTATGCACACTAGTTATAGCCTCACCCTGTGGAAGGGCATCCCCTAGGCCCCAAGTCCCGGAGGGCACACAGACCCCATGCCTTGGTGCATATGGGGAGCGAGGACTTGGCAGAATCAGGAGATTCAGGACCAGAAGTACAGGTACAGTGGATGAATGTAGAAATGGCAGACTGAGGGTTAAAATGCTGAGCTGTGGGTATGCTGGGTCAGAGAAATAGAGCAAAAATGGTGGAGCACACAAGACACAGGACACTGGAGTCTTAAGGTACCTTCACACATAACGATATTGTTAACGATATCGTTGCTATTTGTGACGTAGCAACGATATCGTTAATGAAATCGTTATGTGTGACAGCGACCAACGATCAGGCCCCTGCTGGGAGATCGTTGGTCGCTGAATAAAGTCCAGAACTTTATTTCGTCGCTGGACTCCCTGGAGACATCGCTGGATCGGCGTGTGTGACACCGATCCAGCGATGTCTTCACTGGTAACCAGGGTAAACATCGGGTAACTAAGCGCAGGGCCGCGCTTAGTAACCTGATGTTTACCCTGGTTACCATGCTAAAAGTAAAAAAAAAAAAACACTAGATACTTACCTACCGCTGTCTGTCCTCCAGCGCTGCGCTCTGCTCTCCTCCTGTACTGGCTGTGAGCCGGAAAGCAGAGTGGTGACGTCACCGCTCTGCTTTCCGGCTCACAGACAGTACAGGAGGAGAGCAGAGAAGCAGAGCGCAGCGCTGGAGGACAGACCGCTGTAGGTAAGTATCTAGTGTTTGTTTTTTTTTACTTTTAGGATGGTAACCAGGGTAAACATCGGGTTACTAAGCGCGGCCCTGCGCTTAGTTACCCGATGTTTACCCTGGTTACCGGCATCGTTGGTCGCTGGAGAGCTGTCTGTGTAACAGCTCTCCAGCGACCAAACAGCGACGCTGCAGCGATCCGGATCGTTGTCGGTATCGCTGCAGCGTCGCTAAATGTGAAGGGGCCTTTAAACCCAAAACATAGGTGTACGTCTTAATTGGTCTAATATAGGATTAGGGAGATTTAATCACTGAGCCACTCCAGGCTATCTGCAAAACCCAACGTGGAGCACAACAGAGAGCATCAGGTCGAGGTGAAGGAAGCAGAGTCCCAGAGATAGCTGAAATCGGTGTTTAACAACTATAGTGAAGAAACACTATGGGTTAGGCTGGTTTCACATTTGCGTTTAAATCCGCAGCATTTAAAACGCATCCGCAAGTGGTGAAAAAAACGCATGTAAACGCGTACAAACGCTGCATTTTTTAGACGCATGCGGTTAAAAAAATGCCGCGTTTGTACACGTTTACATGCGTTTTTTCCTGCGTTTGCGCTTTTGGTACGCATGATGAGAAATTTCACAAGCTGGTTTTTGTTCATTCTGCTTCACAAAAATCGGAATAAAAAGCAATCAAAAATGTCACGTGCCTGAAAATGTTACCAATAAAAATGTCAACTCGTCCCACAAAAAACAAGACCTCACATGACTCTGTAGACCAAAATATGGAAAAACTGTAGCTCTCAAAATGTGGTAACGCAAAAAATATTTTTGGGAATAAAAAGCGTCTTTCAGTGTGTGATGGCTGCCAATCATAAAAATCCACTAGAAAACTCCTTATAAATAGAAATCAAACCCCCTTCATCACCCCCTTAGTTAGGGAAAAATTAAAAAATGTATTTATTTCCATTTTCCCATTAGGGTTAGGGCTAGGGTTAGGGCTAGGGTTAGGGCTAGTGTTAGGGTTAGGGCTAGGGTTAGGGTTAGGGTTAGGGTTATGGCTAGGGTTAGGGTTATGGCTAGGGTTAGGGTTATGGCTAGGGTTAGGGTTTGGATCCCTTTATCACGTTGATGGTGGGGGGGTGGCTTATCAGTGTCTAGACCTGTTTTTCTCTATTGAAACGCATGCGTTCAAAAACGCAACCAAACGCATGTGCTTAAAAACGCCGGGGGCTCTAGAGTCACGACCCAGAGGGTCCACTCTCGGATTTCTGTCCGAATACTTACAGTCACCTTGACGTGGTTGGATGGCTTTTGTGCTTTTTGATTAAAAAATGCTAAGTACCATTAAGTTTTTAACGTTTGCAGCAATATTGGAGTTCATATATTCATTAGTCACAGTGTGTTGGCTCATCGTGTACTGTATGTATAGGTAGGTAAACATAAGTCCCTCAAACTCAACCTATAGTTTAACATGATGATCCAGAGGGAGACAAAACCCCATGAGTCAGATGCTAATTGTCCCATAATAGGGGAAAAACTCCTTCCCAAATCAACATGCGACAATCAGAATAGTTCTTTGGATCAACGTCGCATCACAAAATTTAGCACCCATAACCTATAATATTAAATTTTTCAATAAGGTATCCAGGCCCTTCTTGCACTTTTGTAGCGAGTCAATCATTACAACACCATGTAGGGGAGAGTTCCATAGTCTCACTGCTTTTACAGTAAAGAATCTGTCATCTCTGCTCTTACAGTAAATAATCTCCTTCTGTGATTACGATTAAACCGTGTTCCTATAGATGTAGAGGATGCCCCTTGTCACCGCCACAGGTCTCTGTACTGTCTCTTCATATTTTTGTACATTGTTACAAGATCGCCCCTAAGCCTTTGTTTTTCTGAACTAAAAAACCCCAAGCTTCATAACCTGTCTTCGCGCTGCAGTCCACACTTTACCTTGGTTGAACTTTTTTGCACCTGTTCTTGTTCAGCTATGTCCATGTTATACACTGGAGCACGAAATCATAAAATGTGTAAAAAAAAAAAAAGTGAATTTGTCATTAACCAAACTGCAATGACTTCCAACAATCGGCAAAGGTTCATCAGGTTTCATAGTGTAGTGGTTATCACGTCTGCTTTACATGCAGAAGGTCCTGGGTTCGATCCCCATCATGTTTTTTTAATTTTCACAGTTTTTTCCCCCCTATGAACCTGTTATATATATAATGAAAATAAAATAATTGCCACTGATGATATATCATTTTACATAGGTAGTGATTAGGGAAACTGCAGGTCTTACATTTCATTCTCACATGTTAGATTATAAAAGTTTCATCCCTCCCATAGCAGAGGGAAAGAAAGTAAAGAAGGGTCTGGAATCAATTACTTTGTAAATAATGGCATAGCTTAACCTCTGGGAGACAAAAGCTTCAAGTAATATATGTGTACTTTTGTGTAAAGCTATGCACAGGCTGCCGTTCCCCCTTATAAAAAAAAAAGCCATTGTTTCACATGGAATATTGACTATTCTATAGTCAAACATTATAATCAAACATTAGCAATGTGTTTGTCCAAGTCGCTAAACAATTGCTGCCCCCTGCAGAACAATGGATATTATTATTATTATTATTATTCATTTTTATACAATACAAGGGATTATCATAAAATCTAGTACAGGGGGGCTCCCGGAGAAGAGACATTAATGTACAACAGGCCTCAAAAAAACAAATTTACTGCAACACGAAGCACAGGAAAAACTAAGGAAAGAAAACCTGAAAATAAAGCAAACACCCACCCTAGTGCAAGAAACCTACATCTGGAGGGAACTAGGGGGAGAAGGATGTCTAATATATATATATATATATATATATATATATATATATATATATATATATATACACACATAGATTATACATACATATATATGATTAGTTTTATGTTCACTGCTCTACATTATAAACTTCTGTGAAGCAACTGGCGGTTCAAGGTACTCACCACACATCTAGATACATTCCTTGATAGGTCTAGTTCCAAAATGGTGTCACTTGTGTTTTTTGTTACTGTTTAGGACAGTGTTTCTCAACTCCGGTCCTCAAGACCCACCAACAGGTCAAGTTTTCAGGATCTCTTAGTATTTCACAGGTGATAATTTCATCACCTGCTCCAGCATTACCTCCATCACCTATGGAAATCCTGAAAACTTGGCCTGTTGGCGGGTCTTGAGGACTGGAGTTGAGGAACACTGGTTTAGGTACATCAGGGGCTCTTGAAACGAGACATGACACTGGCAGACCATTCCATCAAAGTCTCCATTCCAGAACTTCACTCCTTTTCTGAGCCCTGCCGTGAGCCTAAACAGTATTTAACACCAACATATGGGGTATCCGTGTACTCAGAAGAAATTGCACAACAAATTGTATGGTTCAATTTCTCCTGTCACCCTTGCATAAATGCAAAAGTTGAGTCTAAAAATCATTTTTGTGGGGAAAATGTGATTTTTTTTTTTATTTTCACAACACAATGATATAAACTTTTGTGAAGCACCTGGGGGTTCAAGGTCCTCACCAGACATCTAGAAAAGTTCTCTGAGGGTTCTAGATTCCAAAATGGTGTCACTTGTGGGGGTTTCCACTGTTTAGGCACATAAGGGGCTCTCCAAACGCGACATGGCAGCTGCTAATTATTTCAGCAAATTTTCCATTCAAAAAGTCAAATGGCGCTCCTTCCCTTCCAAGCCCTGCTGTGCACCCAAACAGTAGATTTCCTCCACATATGGGGTATCAGCTTTCTCAGGAGAAATTGTACAACAAATTGTGCAGTGCAATTTCTCCTGTTACCCTTGTGAAAATGCTAAATTTTGGGCTAAAAATAATTTTTGAGAGGAAAATTTGATTTTTTTATTTTCATGGCTCAATGTTCTAAACTTTTGTAAAGCACCTGGGAGATCAAGGTGTTCACCGCACACCTAAATAAGTTCCCTGAAGGGTCTAGTTTCCAAAATGGTGTCACTTGTGGGGGGTTTCTACTCTTTAGGCACATCAGGGGCTCTCTAAATGTGACATGGCATTCGCTGATTATTCCAGCAAATTTTGCATTAAAAAAGTCAAATGATGCTCCTTCCCTTCCAAGCCCTTCTGTGCGCCCAAACAGTGGTTTTCCCCCACATGTTACTCTTTTAAAAATAAAAAAATTGGGGTCTAAAGTAAAATTCATATCGATGAAATTGTACGACTATCATGAAGTACAATATGTCACGAAAACAAAAAATCTCAGAATCACTGGCTGGGATCCATTGAAGAGTTCCAGAGTTATTATCACATAAAGTGACACCAGTCAGAATTGTAATATTTGGCCCGGGCATGAAGGTGAAAACAAGCCATCACATCTGATTTACACGCAGAAGGTTCTGAGCTTGATCCCCTGTTGATTTTACTTTTAAATATAAAATTATCCTTGGCAATCAAGTGATTTGACATCAACAACTTTAATTCTATAACATCGCTTCAGGTTTGATATTATCCTCATCATATCGTCTGCTTTAAATGCAGAAAGTCAAACCCGAGTAACACAGAACATTTCATCAGTGTTTTTATTACATTTCACAAGCGCCTGTTGTTCACATAAAGCCGAGAAATACTTTGCTACTTTCCAAACATAAATTACTCCGTGTGTATAATTGTCTATAGTGGTTGCTTTTTGGAGGGCAAAATAAGACAATGTCACTTTTTCTCGCTGTAGTCACAATTACAGCTGCTGGATAGACTTGATTTTTTCAAAATATTTTATTTAAAAGAAATAAAAAAAAATGTATTTAAAAAAAATATAACCCGATATTACAACAATACTGTTGAGTTCACTTTTAAAATATATCATTCCTCAAAAAAAACAGGACCAACTTCATAGCAAAATAGTTACATTGATTTTCAGAAAGAACAACCCAGGTAGAAACCAAAGTAACACATTCAATATTAACGTCATTTTAAGCAAAATCACTCATGTGTCGAGCTGCTGATTGGATAATAACAAGAAATAATGAATTTGTCATTAATCAAACAATAATTACTCCCAGTATAAAACTGTCCCTAGCAGCCAACATTCCGCTTCGGTAGCCAGTACTCTGCAGTCCTTCATCAGGTTTCATAGTGTAGTGGTCATCACGTCTGCTTTACACGCAGAAGGTCCTGGGTTCGATCCCCAGTGAAACCAACAAGTTTTAGGATTTTTATATGTAAAGTTAAATATTTGATACGGGTCATAAATAACTTATAAAGTTAATCAACATCAGCAACTTTAATTGTATGACCATTGCTTTACATTGCCCTCATCATATCGTCTACTTTAATGTCCTGGATTCAAACCCGAGTAACACCAAACATTTCATCCATGTTTTGATTACATTTCACAAGCGCCTGTTGTTCACATGAAGCCGAGAAATACTTTGCTACTTCCAAACATAAATTACTCCCGGCGTATAATTGTTTATAGCGATCGCTTTTTTTTTTTGTAAAACAAGACAATGTCAGTTTTTCCCACTGTAGTGACAATTACAGCTGCTGGACAGACAAAGTCCTGACTTCAATCACCAGTGGAGCCGTGAACTTGATTTTTCAACACAATTTAGTAGAAAAAATTAACCCGATATTACAACAATCGTGTTAAATTCACTCTCAAATTATATCGTTGCTCAAAAAGCAATTTCATAACAAAATAGTCGCAATGATTTACAGAAAGAACAAACTAGGTAGAAACCAAAGTAACACATTCAATATTAATTTCATTTTAAGCAGAACCACTCGTGAAGATGCTGATCAGGTAATAAAAATAAATAATCAACTTATCATTAATCAAACAGTAATTACTACCAGTATGAAATTGTCCTTAGCAGCCAATATACTGGCAAAATATATCTTCACATAAGTGTAAAATTGTCCCTGGCAGCCAATATACCGACAAAATATATCTTCACATAGGTGTAAAATTGTCCCTGGCAGCCAACATTTTGCTCCGATAAGGCAAACAGGAAAAAAAAAAAAAATCCAGCTTCCAAAAATATCAAGATTTATTGAGGATAAAATCCAAAGTCCAATGACATGGTTCACAGGAGAATGAGTAGCAGCAGGCTACGCGTTTCGAACAATGAGTTCTTTTTCAAAGCTTGATATTTTTGGAAGCTGGATTTTTTTTTTCCTGTTTGCCTTATCGTTCCACGTGATGACTGCACGGTATCCGGGCTTCCCCACAACAAATGCCTAATAGGTGAGCTGGTTTTTCACTATTTTTCCTTCAACATTCTGCTCCGACAGCCAACATTCTGCTTCAGCAGCCAACATTCTGCTCCGATAGCCAACATTCTGCTCCGACAGCCAACATTCTGCTCCAGCAGTCAACATTCTGCTCCGACAGCCAACATTCTGCTCCGACAGCCAACATTCTGCTCCGACAGCCAACATTCTGCTCTGACAGCCAACATTCTGCTCTGACAGCCAACATTCTGCTCCGACACGCAACATTCTGCTCCAGCAGCCAACATTCTGCTCCAACATCCAACATTCCGCTCCAGCAGCCAACATTCTGCTCCGACAGCTAACATTCTGCTCCGACAGCCAACATTCTGCTCCGGCAGCCAACATTCTGCTCCGACAGCCAACATTCTGCTCCGACAGCCAACATTCTGCTCCGACAGCCAACATTCTGCTCCAGCAGCCAACATTCTGCTGCGACAGCCAACATTCTGCTCCAGCAGCCAACATTCTGCTCCGACAGGCAACATTCTGCTCCGACAGCCAACATTCCGCTCCGACAGCCAACATTCCGCTCCAGCAGCCAACATTTTGCTCCGACAGCCAACATTCTGCTCCAACAGCCAACATTCTGCTCCAGCAGCCAACATTCTGCTCCGACAGCCAACATTCTGCTCCGACACCCAACATTCTGCTCCGACACCCAACATTCTGCTCCAACAGCCAACATTCTGCTCCGACAGCCAACATTCTGCTCCGACAGCCAACATTCTGCTCCAACAGCCAACACTCTGTAGGACTTCATCAGGTTTCATAGTGTAGTGGTTATCATGTCTGCTTTACACGCAGAAGGTCCTGGGTTCGATCACCAGTGAAACCAACAAGTTATATATTTTCAGATAATTTTATATGAACCTGATATATGTGTATTTGATACTGGACATAACACTTAGGTGTAAAGTTGTTGATGGCAGTCAGGTTTTAACCCCTTAATGACCACCAATTAGACTTAAAACTGACCTGAGATATAAGAGAATAGCATCTTCCGATAGGTGACAATCCTGGATCTGTCGGCTGTACACTGTCCCTCACAACTTGCTGCATCAGCCACAGTCAGCGTCGGAACCGATCATGGCTGTTTAACCCCTGAAATACTGCTGTAAATAGTGACTGTGGCATCTAGATGGTTAACAGGATGTGTGGGACTTCCTCTTTAGCCCCATCGACACCCTGAGATCGTCATCGTGTGGTCCTGATGTTTGCAATGGCAAATAGTGGCCTTAGAGTCTGCCGCCTACAGCGACCTGTTCAGAAGTTAGAAACATTTAGGTGGTAAAAATTCATTTTTTTTTTTCATTCCTTGTCATGTCACTTTGCATTAATGACTGAAAAGCATCTGAAGGGTTAATAAACTACCTGAAAGCATTTTTTAAAACGTTGAGGGGCCCATTTTTAAAAAAAAAAAATAGGAGCACTTTTTGGGGGATTCCAATATATAGGACCCCAAAAGTCATTTCAAAACTACGGTAAATTGGTCCCTTAAAAAAAAAGTTTTCTAAATTTCCTTGATTTTTTTTTAAATTACTGCTACATTTTTAACCCTTAAAAAAAACAAACAACATTTTACAAATGGTGCTGATATAACAAGAGGGAAATGTAATTTATTTATTAATGATTGTTTTTGGTGTGACTATCTGGATTAATGGAATAATCATTAAATGTTTGAAATTTGCAAATTTTTGGAAATTTTGATAACATTTCTGATATTTTTATGAATAAACACAAAACAAGTCAACCTAAAATTACCATTATTATAAAGTACAATGTGCCACAAAAAAACGTAAATTACTCCCTGTATAAAATATTCTGCAGCAGTCCCCTTTTTTGGAACAAACGCGATAATGTCACTTACTCACCTTTGTTTTTTTTTTACTGTGGTCATAATTATAGTTACGAGATAGACAGAAAGTCCCGGCTACAGTCGCCAATAAAACCATAAATCTGATATTTTGAAAAACTTTTCGTGGAAAAAATGACCCGATATTACAACAATGATATTGAATTCATTCTCAAAATATATCGACTAAAAGACTAATTTCATGGCAAAATATTCAGATCCTATTAAGAGAAAGAACAACCAAGTACTGATGAGTGAATGTGCAGGGATGAGGTGTTATCTGAGCATGCTCTGGGGCTGACCGCGTGTTTTTGGAGGGCTCGAATAATATGATCAACAGCCGTAACTCATGGAGGGATTGTCCAACAGGCAACTCATAGGAAAATGAGGGAGGTAGAGAGTCTAGGACCCCACGCGTTACCCCACAGAATGTGGCATAACTGGTGGAGACCTAAATGATCTGGTTGCTGACATCTCGAGAGTGCTGCAGTCTTTTAGCGTAAATACGACCTAGAAATATAATTCTCCCGGTCAGTCTGAGTACAGAGATACCAAACATGCATAGTTTTTTTTTTTCAAGTAACGAAAAAAAAAAATTCTGAAAAATTTATAAATAAAAAAAATTTGCTTGTGTCGCCACTATATTTTCTATTTGCAGGCTATGGAGCTGGGTGAGGGCTTGTTTTTTACGCCCTGAGCTAAAGTTTTTAATGATACCATTTCGGGATAGATACGATGATTTGATCGCCTGTTATTTTGCAGAAACGGAAAAACTGCTATTCTGGCGTTTAGATTTTTCTTTCTCTTATACTGTTTACCTCTTGGATTAATTTATTTAATATTTTGATAGGACTTTTACGAAACACAGCAACGTCACATGTGTGTATTTTTTTTATTGTTTTTATTCCTTAATTTTTTAATGAGAGAAAAGAGGGGTAATTTGAACTTTTATATATATTTTTTCATACTGTTAAATGGATTTATTAGTCCCCTTAGGGGACTATAACCTGGGATTGTCTGATCCCTTGTACCATACATAGCAATGCTGTAAAATGCAAAAAATAAATAAATCACGATCTCTTATGAACATCATAAAGGTGGATTTCACAGGAGGATCATAATGACAGGCACAGGGGGTCTTCAGCAGAACGCAGGTCATCACGATCACCCATTGACGCTGTAGCAGTGCTGATGAGTGATTAGAACAGCGTACCCCTCTGCCGGCGTGCTGTAAATGCAGCATTTAGCAGGATAACAGCCTTGGGCTGAACTGTTAAGGTACCTTCACACATAACGATATCGTTAACGATATCGTTGCTTTTGGTCACGTTGCAACGATATCGTTAAGGAAATGGCTATGTGTGACAGCGAACAACGATCAGGCCCCTGCTGGGAGATCGTTGGTCGCTGAACAAAGTCCAGAACTTTATTTCGTCGCTGGATCTCCCGTGGACATCGCTGGATCGGCGTGTGTGACACCGATCCAGCGATGTCTTCACTGGTAACCAGGGTAAACATCGGGTAACTAAGCGCAGGGCCGCGCTTAGTAACCCGATGTTTACCCTGGTTACCATCCTAAAAGTAAAAAAAACAAACACTACATACTTACCTACCGCTGTCTGTCCCCGGCACTCTGCTCTGCACTCCTCCTGCACTGGCTGTGAGCGTCGGTCAGCCGGAAAGCAGAGCGGTGACGTCACCGCTCTGCTTTCCGGCCGCTGTGCTCACAGCCAGTGCAGGAGGAGTGCAGAGAAGCAGAGCGCCGGGGACAGACAGCGGTAGGTAAGTATGTACTGTTTGTTTTTTTTACTTTTAGGATGGTAACCAGGGTAAACATCGGGTTACTAAGCGCGGCCCTGCGCTTAGTTACCCGATGTTTACCCTGGTTACCGGCATCGTTGGTCGCTGGAGAGCTGTCTGTGTGACAGCTCTCCAGCGACCAAACAGCGACGCTGCAGCGATCCGGATCGTTGTCGGTATCGCTGCAGCGTCGCTTAATGTGAAGGGGCCTTTAGAGGCAGAGGATGGCTGATTATGATAGCCATCAATAGCCCGGAAAGATGCGGAGACAGTGTATGACTCACATAGTACATCATATCCCACTAAGGGGTTAATACAGCTGCAAATTTGGCCTGACAAATCCTGATGTAACATACTGACCAAATACTGTTATCGTAGTATCTGACACATTTCTTAGCTTGGGGCAGAAGGAACGGTGGGGGAGGTGGCATTAGGTTCATCTGCGCTGGGCACCATAACATCTTGATCCGGCGCTGCACTCGCTTCTCTTTTTGTGCTGTTAAAAGGATTAACAGACTTAGGCTACTTTCACACTGGTATTTTTTTCAATATGTCGCAATGCGTCGTTTATGGGGAAAAAACGCATCCTGCAAAGTTGTCTGCAGGATGCGTTTTTGCCCCATAGACTAACATTAGCGACGCATTGCGACGCATTGACACACGTCGCAACCGTCATGCAACGGTTGCACCGTGTTGTGGCGGACCGCCGGGAGCAAAAAAAGTTACATGTAACGTTTTTTGCTGCCGACGGTCCGCCATTTCCGACCGCGCATGCGCGGCGGGAACTCCGCCCCCACCTCCCCGCACCTCACAATGGGGCAGCGGATGCACTGGAAAAATGCATCCACTGCCCCCGTTGTGCGGCGCATTCACTGCTAGCGTCGGAACCTAGGCCCGACGCACTGCGACGGGCCGAGTACGACGCTAGTATGAAAGTAGCCTTAAGGTACCGTCACACTGGACGATATCGCTAGCGATCCATGACGTTGCAGCGTCCTGGCTAGCGATATCGTCCAGTGTGACAGGCAGCAGCGATCAGGCCCCTGCTGTGATATCGCTGGTCGGAGCAGAAAGGCCAGGACTTTATTTCGTCGCTGGCTCTCCTGCTTACATCGCTGAATCGGCGTGTATGACGCCGATTCAGCGATGTCTTCGCTGGTAACCAGGGTAAACATCGGGTTACTAAGCGCAGGGCCGCGCTTAGTAACCCGATGTTTACCCTGGTTACCATCGTTAAAGTAAAAAAAACAACCACTACATACTTACCTACCGCTGACGTCACCGCTGTGCTTTCCGGCCGCTGTGCTCACAGCCAGAGCAGAGAAGCAGAGCGCCGAGGACAGACATCGGTAGGTAAGTATGTAGTGGTTGTTTTTTTTACTTTAACGATGGTAACCAGGGTAAACATCGGGTTACTAAGCGCGGCCCTGCGCTTAGTAACCCGATGTTTACCCTGGTTACCGGCATCGTTGGTCGCTGGAGAGCGGTCTGTGTGACAGCTCTCCAGCGACCAAACAGCGACGCTGCAGCGATCCGGATCGTTGTCGGTATCGCTGCAGCGTCGCTTAGTGTGACGGAACCTTTACCCATGATAGAAACTAGGGGAGGCATATTGGATATAGTATTTAAATCCCAAAAGTTTAAACAAAACTTCTGATCTCATTCTTTACTACTAATTGTTCCTGTGAAACGTATGCCTTTCTAATAGATGTTTTTTACATACGCAAGTTCCTTTTCTTACTTTGTATCTTTGCATGTGTTTTTTCTGTTTGTATTCACACTCGCCTGTTTGTTGAGGCTGGCTTTGCATATCCTTTGCCTTTTGTTTATGCCCTTTCAGGCTTGGACAAAGGACCATGTAGGTCAGAAACGCATTGCCTGGAGGCTCATCAAAACCCATTTGCTGCAATTTTTGCACTTTCTCATTACTTTCTATGGGCGAAAAAAATGCTGCAAAAACACAAAAAAAAAATTGACAAACTGCAGTTCTCAAGTTCGGTCGAGAAAAAAAAATAACATGCGTGTGCACGAGATTTCTGAAATCTTTTAGCTTTTGCTGGACCTGTAAAAAGCATCTTGTTATTTGCATTATAAAACTACTGCATGTGAACATTGCCTTACTGTCCAAATATAAATTACTCCCTGTGTAAAATTGTCTATAGGGGTCACTTTTTTGGTCACAAAGAAAGAAATTGTCACTTTTTCACCTTTGGTTTTTTTTTTATACTGTAGTAGTCACAATTATAGCTGCTGGGTAGGCAGAAAGTCCTGGCTGAAATCACCAAAGTCATGGACTTAATTGTTCAAAACACCTTAGAAGAACAAAAACTATCCGACCATTATAACAATCGTCTTGAATTCACTTTTAAAATATATCGTTCCTCTAAAAACAAGACCAATTTCATAGCAAAACAGTCGCATCGGATTTACAGAAAATATGAAACTGTCCCTAGCAGCCAACACTCTGCAGGACTTCATTTTTTTCATAGTGTAGCAATCATCACATCTGCTTTACGCACAGAAGGTCCTGGGTTCGATCCCTAGTAAAACCATTAACTCTTATATTTTTTAATTATTTCCTATGAACCTGCTATATGTGTTACCGGCGAAATATATCTTCATATAGGTGTAAAGTTGTCCCTGGCAGCCAACATTCTGCTCCAGAAGCCAACACTGTCAGGTTTCATAGTGTAGTGGTTATCACGTCTGCTTTACACGCAGAAGGTCCTGGGTTCGATCCCCAGTGAAACCATTAACTTTTGAATTATTTCCTATGAACCTGCTATATATTTAACGAAGGTAAAGTAAATATATCTTCACATAGGTGCAAAATTGTTGATGGCAGTGAAATTTGGATCTTTGATATGGTATATACCCCATGTTGTCGATCCTCTGCGTCTTCTCTTTTTGACTTCCCGGGTCACATGCGTCCTCTTCGACCTGCTTCGCTCTGGGCTTGGACTTCCAGCATGACTAGGCGTTGACGTCTGCATGGGAACACTCCGCTCAGAGCGGCTCAGCTCACTTATTGGCTGCCGCACTCTCGACGTGACATCGGGAGTAACGGCAAAACCACCAGCAGCCACTAGGACAGTGAGTACAGTGACTGATCTGTCCGGCTATTACACTTGGAATTAACCACCAAATTTAGATATGGTTACAAGAGTATTTGGTGCAACTAAGTTGGGGCACAACAGGAATAATGTGGCGAGAACCGATCCCCACCAAACCAATGCTAACGGCTGGATGGCACAGACCTACCACCGGTGGATTCACATGATAAAATTAAATACAAAGTTTCTCATCCTCCAAGGACACACAGGGAATGATTCTTCATTTGCATTTTAAGAATTTTTTTTTTTTTAAGTCTTGTGGCACTCATTGATGTTTCTGGGGCCAAATTCTTCAAAATGGCGAATATGGTTCATGAATTTTGAACATACTCAAAACTGCTATTTATTTCTGTATTTTACTTTTTTTGCGCCTAAAGAGAAAAAAATTGCACGTTCCACTGAAGTCATGCAAAATTTGTGCAAATATTTGAGACATACATAAAATCACTTTGGGGCAGACTGTGTGCAAAAAAAAAAAGTCACAATAGATGAAACGGCTACAAACTTCTGAAAAAAAAAAACCCACGTCCATATTGGCGAACATAAAAACAAAAACAAAATATCACATAGAAAATAAACTTCAGAAAAGGAGCCGGGCCTGATAATGTCCAATGACATATCTTCTGCTGAGCACTGAACATACTTAGCCGCATCTGTAAATCAAGTAAGCACGAGTAATGCAGCGGCCCTGTCACCTATAGGTACTGTGTCAAAGCTGGGTTCATATTGTGGGGCTAATGGTGCTGTCAAGGCAGGGAGCTTTTGAGTTAGCTCAAGAACTTAGTCACTTAGTCACCCAATTACCTCCCTACTTTGAACATTGCGTAGGGCTCGCATTATATGTATACCTGCCTAGTAGCCAGTTATGAATTGACTTACTCTGGTTAACTTGTTTCTGCCCAGCCCTAGTTTGCTTCTTAGGCCGGAGTCACACACAGTGAGGTATGGTCGAGTCTCGCAGGTTAAAAACAAGCTCTGGCACCAGCACTCCGGAGCGAAGCGTGCGGCTATATGTATTGCTGTGTGGCCGCACGCTCCGCTCTGGAGTGCTGGGGCCAGAGCTTGGTTTTAACCTGCGAGACTCAGCCGTATCTCGCTGTGTGTGATCCCAGCCTTACTTCTGACCTCAGCTCATGTTGTTACTACTCTGCTGCCTGACAATTCTGTTCTTGGTACTGGTTTGGATTTGTAATAATCCTCTGCCAGACTGCTCTACCGTCCAGCAGCCACTCCTTGGACCCCACCCAGGGGCCCCCTGTGTAAGTTTAAACCCATATACAGAGTTTACAGATGGAAGGTCAGGCCCCTGGGATCTGTTTGATAGATTAGGTAACACAAAGCCTGTCTGTGGAAGTCCTATTAAGAGATGCTAGGCCACCAAGCACCTGGATATTGGACAATCTATACACAAAGTACATATAAGTAACACGGCAACACCCTGGCCTCTGTCAAATTTCCTAAATTCAGTGGTTATTGAGTTCTGCATATAAAGTGGTTAAATAGTCGGATCATAGTGAGTTATGATCTCAAGAACTACAAGAGGAGCTTGGCTACCAGCTTTTTTTTTTATCAGTAAGATAGCAGACAGCAATTGCTCTAGGCATGAGCACTTCTCAATCATTGGCCTCCCCAGCTCATGTCCACTTCTTGAGCCTTCCATTGCTGCAAGATTCATGCTCATTACCAATAATAGTGCAGTGTATATGTCTCTAGGTCCTAGCTAATGTATGCACTCCATCTTTCCGGAGAAGATGGCTAGTAAGGACCTACCATCGTCAGTCTTGTAACAAAGCATATCTTAACATTAGAACTCTTGGTAAGAGGTTTTGAAACAGTCTGCTAAAATGAGAGATACCATCCTTCCACCTAATAAATTGAGATTTATGCTTTTATCTTTGAACGTATGGAAGAGGTCCTGCAAAAATGTGTTTGTAAAGGTTTCTTTCTTCCAGGCCATAACATCTGCCAGGCCTGTAAGCGCAACTCCATGCTCTGTCTGCAGTGGATCTACCCTTCAGCTTCCATATTGACAGTCTCACTAGAACCACTGCCAAATTTTTAGCCAAAGTTCCAAAATGCATAATCGTAATCAATCCATCTTATTCCAGTGATTTTGCCCTGAATGTTCTACTCATGAGAAACATAATCTCCTTTTCTCAATCTATCCTATTGTCTTGAGATTTGTGATTAGCGAACGTGCTGGGATAAGGGGATATCCGAGCATGCTCGGGGGATAACTCGAGCGTGCTCGAAAAATATTTGCGAGTCCTCAAGGCTGCATGTACGTGGCTGTTTAGCAACTGAAGTCACTTGGTTAGCACCACTGGGCTATCTTAATTAAAGGGGGTGTTAGGAATGGCTTTCTTCTTTCCTAAACCAAGAATCTGCAAAAACCCTAGTTCATGCCCTCATCATCTCCCGCCTTGACTACTGCAACCTCCTGCTCTGTGGTCACCCCTCTAACACTCTCGCACCCCTCCAATCTATTCTAAACTCTGCTGCCTGACTAATCCACCTATCCCCCCCGCTATTCCCCGGCCTCTCCCCTATGTCAATTCCTTCACTGGCTCTCCATTGCCCAGAGACTCCAGTACAAAACCCTAACCATGACATGCAAAGCCATCCACAACCTGTGTCCTCCATACATCTGTGACCTCATCTCCCGGAACTCACCTACATGCAACCGCCGATCCTCACAAGATCTCCTTCTCTACTCCCCTCTTCCCACAATCGCATACAATATTTCTCTTGCGCATCTCCCCTACTCTGGAACTCTCTACCCCAACACATCAGACTCTCGCCCACCATCGAAACCATCAAAAAGAACCTGAAGACCTACCTCTTCTGACAAGCCTACAACCTGCAGTAACCACCGATCGACCAAACCGCTGCACGACCAGCTCTACCCTCACCTACTGTATCCTCACCCATCCTTTGTAGATTGTGAGCCCTCACGGGCAGGGTCCTCTCTCCTCCTGTATCAGTTGTGACTTGTATTGATTAAGATTATTGTACTTGTTTTTATTATGTATACCCCTCCTCACATGTAAAGCACCATGGAATAAATGGCGCTATAATAATAAAAAGGAGATTTTTGTGTACTCACCGTAAAATCTTTCTCTTAGCCTCTAATTGGGGGACACAGGACCATGGGTATAATGCTGCTGTCCACTAGGAGGCGACACTATGCCTAATCTGAAAAAGATTAACCATGGCTCCTCCTCTGCAGTATACACCCCTGGACGGCGTCAGCCTTCTCCGGTTTTGTGCAAAAGCATTAGGAGGAATGTAACATGAATAACATAACCTTGCCTATAAGAAGGCAACTATGTACGAGCTCAAGAAAACAATGAGAACTCAACAGTAACAATGGCCTGGAAAGGGCAACAGGGTGGGAGCTGTGTCCCCCAATTAGAGGCAAAGAAAAAGAGATTTTACAGTGAGTACACAAAAATCTCCTTTACTCTGTCGCCTCATTGGGGGACACAGAACCATGGGACGTACCAAAGCAGTCCCTGGGTGGGAAGCAATGGACGAATATTGTGCAGACAGGCCCCTACACTTGGGGCACTGCCGCCTGCAAAACACATCTACCCAGGCTCGCGTCCGCTGAGGACTGGGTATGAACTCTGTAGTGCTTAGTAAACGTGTGTAGGCTACTCCAAGTGGCCACCTTACACACTTGTTGTGCCGAAGCCTGGTGCCGAATGGCCCAGGAGGCCCCTACCGCCCGTGTAGAGTGTGTCGTAATACCGCCTGGAAGAGGAGAATTCTTAAGGCGGTAGGCCTCTAGTATGGTGGATTTAATCCACCTGGCAAGGGTAGCTTTGGAAGCTGGCAGACCCTTGCGGCCGCCTTCCGGAAGAAGGAAAAGAGAATCAGACTTCCGGAAGGACGCAGTCCTAGACACATTTATACGCAATGCCCTGACAAGGTCAAGCGTATGCAGAGCCTTCTCCACTCTATGAACTGGGATCGGACAAAGTGAAGGCAGAGAAATTTCCTCATTGAGGTGGAAGTTGGACACAACCTTCGGAAGGACGGATGGGACCATACGGAGGACTACCTTGTCCTCGTGAAAAGCCAGAAAGGGCCTTCTGCAGGAGAGTGCTGTCAGTTCAGACACAACCTGCGTAGCGAGGTGATTGCCACCAGGAAAACCACCTTCTGGGATAGAAGGCGGAGCGGGACCTCCTTAAGGGGTTCGAAGGGTGGTTCCTGCAATGCTGTCAGGACTAAGTTAAGGTCCCACACTTCTAGTGGTCTTCTGTAGGGGAGAACCAATCGGGAAACCTCCTGAAGAAAAGTCCTTACTTGCGGCTTGGTAGCAATGCGCCTTTGAAAAAACACTGAGAGGGCTGACACCTGGCTCTTAAGCGACCCCAGGGACAACCTGGCCTCCAGACCCGATTGGAGAAAGCCAAGTAGTTTGGGGAGGGAATAAGGGAGTGGGGTCTGGCCACAAAATTCGCACCAGGTAAAGAAGGCTTTCCAGGTATGGTAATAAATCTTAGCAGAGGCTGGCTTCCATGCCCTGATCATGGTCCTAATGACGTCCTGACATCCGGCGAGAGCCCTGCCTTGGTTAGAACCCAGGTTTCAAGGGCCACGCCATCAAATTGAGGGCCCCCGAGTTCTGGTGGTAGAATGGGCCTTGTGATAGACGATCCGGGAGGTCGGGGAGGCGCCAGGGGGAGTCTACTGTAAGTTGTACGATGTTGGCGTACCATGTACGTCTGGGCCAGTTCCGTGTGATTAGGATGGCTGGAACTCCCTCTTGCTTGATCTTCCTCACCACCCTGGATATCAGGGGGAGAGATGGAAAAATGTACAGAAGCTGGAAATGGGTCCAGTCCTGAACCAGAGCATCTGCTCCAAGCGACCGGGGATCGCGTGTTCTGGCCATGAAGTTGGAGACCTTGGCATTGAAGTGGGATGCCATTTGGTCCACATCCGGGGTCCCCCAGCGATGGCAGATCTGGCGAAAAATTTCAGGATGGAGAGACCACTCTCCTGAGTCTATTCCTTGTCGGCTGAGGAAGTCCGCTTCCTAGTTGTCCACACCCGGAATGTGGACTGCCGAGAGAACTGACCCTGTGTCCTACGCCCAGTGGAGGATATGTGACACTTCTCGCATCGCCTGGGTACTGCGGGTCCCCCTTTGGTGATTCACATATGCCACAGCCGTGGCATTGTCCGACTGTATTCTGATGTGAGAGGCTGCCAGTAAGTGATTGAAGGCCCTCAATGCCAGGAGGATGGCACGAATTTCCAGGATGTTGATGGGCATGGTCGCTTCCACTGGGGACCACTTGCCCTGTGGTGTACAGGTCCTTCTCAAAAAGTTAGCATATAGTGTTAAATTTCATTATTTACCATAATGTAATGATTACAATTAAACTTTCATATATTATAGATTCATTATCTACCAACTGAAATTTGTCAGGTCTTTTATTGTTTTTATACTGATGATTTTGGCATACAACTCCTGATAACCCAAAAAACCTGTCTCAATAAATTAGCATATCAAGAAAAGGTTCTCTAAACGACCTATTACCCTAATCTTCTGAATCAACTAATTAACTCTAAACACATGCAAAAGATACCTGAGGCTTTTATAAACTCCCTGCCTGGTTCATTACTCAAAACCCCCATCATGGGTAAGACTAGCGACCTGACAGATGTCAAGAAGGCCATCATTGACACCCTCAAGCAAGAGGGTAAGACCCAGAAAGAAATTTCTCAACAAATAGGCTGTTCCCAGAGTGCTGTATCAAGGCACCTCAATGGTAAGTCTGTTGGAAGGAAACAATGTGGCAGAAAACGCTGTACAACGAGAAGAGGAGACCGGACCCTGAGGAAGATTGTGGAGAAGGACCAATTCCAGACCTTGGGGAACCTGAGGAAGCAGTGGACTGAGTCTGGTGTGGAAACATCCAGAGCCACCGTGCACAGGCGTGTGCAGGAAATGGGCTACAGGTGCCGCATTCCCCAGGTAAAGCCACTTTTGAACCATAAACAGCGGCAGAGGCGCCTGACCTGGGCTACAGAGAAGCAGCACTGGACTGTTGCTAAGTGGTCCCAAGTACTTTTTTCTGATGAAAGCAAATTTTGCATGTCATTCGGAAATCAAGGTGCCAGAGTCTGGAGGAAGACTGGGGAGAAGGAAATGCCAAAATGCCTGAAGTCCAGTGTCAAGTACCCACAGTCAGTGATGGTGTGGGGTGCCATGTCAGCTGCTGGTGTTGGTCCACTGTGTTTCATCAAGGGCAGGGTCAATGCAGCTAGCTATCAGGAGATTTTGGAGCACTTCATGCTTCCATCGGCTGAAATGCTTTATGGAGATGAAGATTTCATTTTTCAGCACGACCTGGCACCTGCTCACAGTGCCAAAACCACTGGTAAATGGTTTACTGACCATGGTATTACTGTGCTCAATTGGCCTGCCAACTCTCCTGACCTGAATCCCATAGAGAATCTGTGGGATATTGTGAAGAGAAAGTTGAGAGACGCAAGACCCAACACTCTGGATGAGCTTAAGGCCGCTATTGAAGCATCCTGGGCCTCCATAACATCTCAGCAGTGTCACAGGCTGATTGCCTCCATGCCACGCCGCATTGAAGCAGTCATTTCTGCCAAAGGATTCCCGACCAAGTATTGAGTGCATAACTGAACATTATTATTTGATGGTTTTTTTGTTTGTTATTAAATAACACTTTTATTTGATTGGATGGGTGAAATATGCTAATTTATTGAGACAGGTTTTTTGGGTTATCAGGAGTTGTATGCCAAAATCATCAGTATTAAAGCAATAAAAGACCTGACAAATTTCAGTTGGTGGATAATGAATCTATAATATATGAAAGTTTAATTGTAATCATTACATTATGGTAAATAATGAAATGTAACACTTTATGCTAATTTTTTTAGAAGGACCTGTATGTGCACCACACCCCAACCCATCAGGCTCACATCGGTAGTCAGAACCTCCCATTGACCTGTGAGAAAGGATTTCCCCTTTGCTAGCGAGGTTGGCTTGAGCCACCAGTGCAGGGACCTCCTGGTTGACGACGTTAGCCGGAACTCCCTGTCGAGAGAGAAAGGGTTCTTGTCCCAGGACTTGAGGATGGCTAGTTGGAGAGGCCTGAGGTGAAACTGGGCAAATCGTACCGCCTCTATTGCTGCCCCATCCTGCCGAGGACTCTCATGGCAAACAGGAGAGATTGAGAAAGTTTGCGGAGGAGGGTGCGAACTCCTAGGTGGAGAGCCAATGCCTTGTCCTTGGGAAGGAGCACTAGACCCCTGGAGATATTGAATAGCATTCCCAGGAAGGTCAGAGACTGACTCGGGGTTGGTGATGACTTATGTAGGTTGAATAACCAGCCCATGCGACTCAGTGTCGATTGTGATTGAGACGCTGAGCTCGCAGTCCTTGAAGGTGGAAGCCTTGAGGGGTAGATTGTCCACGTATGGAATGACTACTATGCCTCTGGAGTGCAGGATGTCCATGGTGGCTGCCATGACTTTGGTAAACACTCTGGGAGCCGTGGCGAGTCCGAACGGGAGAGTCATGAACTGGTAATGGTCATGGTCGATTGCGAACCTGAGAAATCTCTGATGGGCAGGTGCAATAGGTATATGCAGGTATGCGTCTTGTATGTCTATGGAGGCGAGATATTCTCCCTTCTCCATGGACACAATGATGGACCGAAGGGACTCCATGCGGAAGTGCCAGACCCATACATATTTGTTGAGCTGTTTAGGTCCAGTATGGGCCGTACGCTGCCTCCTTTCTTGGGAACTACGAATAGATTGGAGTAGAACCCTCAGAAGCGCTCGGCTGTGGTGACCGGTACTATGACTCCTGCTTGAAAAAGCGAGGAGACCGCTTGGTGGAAGGCATGAGCCTTGGCTGGTGGTTTTGGGGGACACAGAGGAAGAATCGGACCAGTGGGTTGGAGGCGAACTCTATCTTGTATCCGGAAGACACTAGTTCCTTGACCCACCTGTCTTCTGTAATAGACAGCCAGACTTGATGAAAGAGCAAAAGTCGGCTGCCTACGGGTGTGGTGTCTTCCGGAGTCCGTGAGTCATAATGAGGAGAAAGTCTGAGATTTTCCTTCTCTGGGCTTAGACTGGCCTGCTTTTGACTGCCAGGTCTTGTCCGACCTTTGCATCGAACGTGAGTTGTCCCTGCATGGGGAACGGTTACGATTTTGTGCTGGACGCGAAATGGACCAGCCCGAGGAGTTCCGAAAGGATCGGAATAGGGTTTGGTTATGCTTCTTGTAAGGCCGTTTAGGTTTCAGTTGGGGAAGAGAGGTACTCTTATCCCCAGTGGCGTTGGATATAATCGTGTCCAACTGTTCACCGAAGAGTCGCCCACTGAGGTAGGGGAGGTGCGTGAGGGACTTCTTTGAGGCTGCGTCCGCTTTCCATTCCCGCAGCCAGAGGATACGCCGAATTGTGATGGCGTTTGATGCTATCCCCGCTACACACCTTGCTGAATCCAGAGCTGCATGAAGCATGTAATCTTTGAACCGCTTGGTCCGACAGCTCAGGAGCGGATGCTTGGAGGTGAGCTTGTAAATGTTTGGCCCAGACCAGAATGGCCTTGGCAGCACAAACTGAAGCGAACGTGGGAGCCAGGGATGCCCCTGCAGCCTCGAAAATTCAAGGAGCCATGCGTTCTACCTTCCGGTCTGCTGCGTCCCTGAGGGTTGAGCTATCTGGCAGTGAAAGGAGGGACTGTGCTGCTAGTCTAGAGACTGGGGGGTCCACTTCGGGTGGATCTATCCATTCCTTGGTGTCCTTCTGTGGGAAGGGGTACCTTGCCTCCAGATATTTGCGATTAGCAAATTTTTTCTCAGGCTGTGAGAGCTGCTTTTTAAGGATCGCCTTAAACTCTGGGTGGTTAGAGAAAACCTTAGGCGGCTTCAGAGCTCCTTCAAAGTAAATCTTGTGTTCTGGGGCCTCTGGTAGCGGTTCAGAAATGTCCAGCACCCGATGGATGGAAGAGATTATGTCCTCCACTAGCACTATATTGCTAGGGATATTGGGATCAGGGACCTCTCCGTTTCCTTGTCTGAGTCGGAGTCACAGATGGTTCAGGGATTGTGGAGATCTGCATTGTCTGCCCCTGGAAGGGGACAGTCTAGATGACCTGGAACTACGGTCTCTCCCTAGAAGGGGATGACCATGTGCTATGGGATGACGCAGATGGACTTGACCTATGGGTCCGCTTGAGTCCTGACATAGGGAATAGCCATCTCGACTTCAACCGGGCACCCCATAATAGGGGGCCGAGGAAGGAGCCATGCCGGGAGTCTCGCAGGAGACCCACTTTTCTTCATCTGTTATCCTGTCGGAAAAAAGCAGAGTAAAAAAAAAAATTTTAGGTGTGCCTTCTACGCGACACTAAGCAAAAACTGGAGAAGGCTGACGCCGTCCAGGGGTGTATACTGCAGAGGAGGAGCCACAGTTAATCTTTTTCAGATTATGCATAGTGTCGCCTCCTAGTGGACAGCAGCGTAACACCCATGGTCATGTGTCCCCAATGAGGCGACAGAGTAAATAATAATAATTGGGAGGAAATCCGCTGCAGTGATTATATCGGCATGAACCTAATGGAATCTGTGCATGATCGGAAGTTATCAAGCAGACAATACGTGATTGCCCCTCACCTCCAGAAGTGTGAAAATGGGATTTGGTGAACAATCAATTTAAGATTCATCAACTCAGAAACACAAAAGAGGTTGGAAGGAAAAGCTTATTGATGCAATCTTAGAGTATGTTCACACTGCATCTCTTGCCAGTGGTTTTTAGAGCAGAAAATGCAGCTCCAAAAAAACATTAAAAGAATAGACCCATTGATTTCTATGTATAAACAACTTGCTGTTCACATGTTCAGGCTTTCAAACGACGCCAAGCATATAAAGGAAGAAACATGTCCATTCTTGTGTTTTCGGATAGGAAGACGTTCAATACTTTACAATAGAAGTAAATGAACAGACTGAAGTTTTTTTTCTAGCATTTTAACAGCATATTGTGCTTAAAAATGGAAAAAAAATGCACAGAAAACAAAAAAGCCCCAAAATCTAAATAAAACCAGTAGCAAAATGCTCAAAAGATTAAAATATATATATAAATAAAATCTTCTGCCTGTCGCGGAAATCCCGGGTCGCTGATTGGTCACGGCCAGCTGGCAGCGACCAATCAGCGACAGGCATAGTCCGACCGTGAATTGGTCCCTCCCTACTCCTGTCTAGTCAGTGCCCCCTCCATACTCCCCTCCAGTCAGCAGCCACATAGGGTTTTAGCAGTCCGTTAACGCAGCTATTAACCCTGTGTGACCAACTTTTTACTATTGATGCTGCCTATGCAGCATCAATAGTAAAAACTTTTTAACCCCTTTCTGCCAGCTGACGGAATAGTTCATCAGCTGGCAGAACCCCCGTTTCGAGGTGGGCTCCGGCGGTGAGCCCACCTCAAAGTCGCGACATGTGAGCTGTTTTGTACAGCTGACATGTGCGCGCAATGAGCGCGATCGGAATCGCGATCTGCCCGCGCCCATTAACTAGTTAAATGCCGCTGTCAAACGCTGACAGCGGCATTTAACTAACACTCCTGGCCGCGCAGCCAGAAGTGCTCGCACCGCTGACCCCCATTACATGATCGGGGGTCATTGGTGCATCGCCATAACAACCAGAGGTCTCCTTAAGACCTCTATGTTTGTTGATGGCCGATTGCTTTGAGCACCACCCTGTGGTCGGCGTTCAAAGCAACCCTGCATTTCTGCTACATCAGTGTTCCCCAACTCCAGTCCTCAAGAGCCACCAACAGGTCATGTTTTCAGGATTTCCTTAGTATTGCCCAGGTGAGAATACCATCATCTAGACAGGCAACAATTCCATCACCTGGGCCATACTAAGGAAATACTGAAAACATGACCTGTTGGTGGCTCTTGAGGACTGGAGTTGGGGAACACTGTGCTACATAGAGGTGATCTGTGCTTCACCTCTATGTAGCAGAGGCGATTGTGTAGTGCATGCTTCTAGCCTCCTATGGAGGCTATTGAAGCATGCCAAAATAAAATAAAAAATAAGTGTTTAAAAATATAAAAAAAAATAAAAAAATATATAAAAAGTTCAAATCACTCCCCTTTCGCCCCAATCAAAATAAAACAATAATAATAAAAAAAAACCTACACATATTTGATATCGCCGCGTTCAGAATCGCCCGATCTATTAATAAAAACAAAGGATTAACCTGATCGCTAAAAGGCGTAGCAAGAAAAAAAAAAAATCTATAAAATTACGTTTTTTTGGTCGCCGCAACATTGCATTAAAATGCAATAACGGGCGATCAAAAGAACGTATCTGCACCAAAATGGTAGCACTAAAAACTTCAGCTCGGCACGCAAAAAATAAGCCCTCACCTGACCCGAGATCACGAAAATTGGAGACGCTACGGGTATCGGAAAATGGCGCTTTTTTTTTTTTTTTTTAAAGCAAACTTTGGAATTTTTTTTTACCAAATAAAAGAGAACCTAGACATGTTTGGTGTCTATGAACTCGTACTGACCTGGAGAATCATAATGGTAGGTCAGTTTTAGCATTTAGTGAACCTAGCAAAAAAGCCAAAACAAAAAACAAGTGTGAGATTGCACTTTTTTTGCAATTTCATCGTGCTTGGAATTTTTTTTCCCATTTTCTGTTACACGGCATGGTAAAAGCAATGGTGTCGTTCAAAAGTAAAACTCGTCCCGCACAAAATAAGCCCTCACATGGCCATATTGACGGAAAAATAAAAAGGTAATGGCTCTAGAAATAAGGGGAGTGAAAAACAAAAACAACTCCGGGGCTGAATGTTCAAAATAATTAAAAAAAAAACAAAAAACAATCATTACATTCTCACCTTCTGGCAACGCTCCGGTCCCAAGACTGCTACATCATCACGTGTTATTGTCGCAATACATCCTTGGGACCGGAGCATCGCTAAACACCTGGCCTGGATCCGGTGGGCCGCCGGAAGAGGAGTATATAACTATTTTTTATTTTAAGTCTTTTTTTAACAGTGATATGGTGGCCATATTGCTATATACTACGTGGGCTGTGCTATATACTACATGGGCTGCGCTATATACTACGTGGGCTGTACTATATACTACTATACATATTCTAGAATACCTGATGTGTTAGAATCGGGCCACCATCTAATTATATATATATATATATATATATATATATATATATATATATATATATATATATATATATATATATATACATACATATATATACATACATATACATACACATACACACACGTATACTGTATATATACATATATACATACAGTACAGACCAAAAGTTTGGACACAGCTTCTCATTTAAAGATTTTTCTGTATTTTCGTGACTATGAAAATTGTACATTCACACTGAAGGCATCAAACTATGAATTAACACATGTGGAATTATATACTTAACAAAAAAGTGTGAAACAACTGGAATTATGTCTTATATTCTAGGTTCTTCAAAGTAGCCACCTTTTGCATTGATGACTGCTTTGCAGACTCTTGGCATTCTCTTGATGAGCTTCAAGAGGTAGTCACCGGGAATTGTTTTCACTTCACAGGTGTGCCCTGTCAGGTTTAATAAGTGAGATTTCTTGCCTTATAAATGGGGTTGGGACCATCAGTTGTGTTGTGCAGAAGTCTGGTGGATACACAGCTGATAGTCCTACTGAATAGACTGTTAGAATTTGTATTATGGCAAGAAAAATGTAGCTAAGTAAAGAAAAACGAGTGGCCATCATTACTTTAAGAAATTAAGGTCAGTCAATCTGAAAAATTGGGCAAACTTTGAAAGTGTCCCCAAGTGCAGTGGCAAAAACCATCAAGCGCTACAAAGAAACTGGCTCACATGAGAACCGCCCCAGGAAAGGAACACCAAGAGTCACCTCTGCTTCTGAGGATAAGTTTATCCGAGTCACCAGCCTCAGAAATCGCAGGTTAACAGCAGCTCAGATTAGAGACCAGGTCAATGCCACACAGAGTTCTAGCAGCAGACACATCTCTACAACTGTAAGGCTAAGTTCACACTTGCGCTGTGCAGTCCGTTCAACACATCCGTTAAACGGACTGCACGAACGCAAGTGCCGACTTTAGCACTGCGCTAGCACAGATGGAGCATCTGCGAGCTCCATCTGCGCTAGCAGTGACGGACCCGGAAACGCTGCAGCCCGCGTCTCGGGTCCGTCACTCAATGATGGCACATCGCTAGCACACGCCCATTGTGGGCGTACACTAGCTATGCATCTGCCATTGAAAGTAATGGCGGCATTAACGGACTGCGCTACTCCGCGTTATGCCACGGTGTAACGTAGTCCGTTAAACGGGTCACACTAGCGCAGTGTGAACACAGCCTTAAGAGGAGACTTTGTGCAGCAGGCCTTCATGGTAAAATAGCTGCTAGGAAACCACTGCTAAGGACAGGCAACAAGCAGAAGAGACTTGTTTGGGCTAAAGAACACAAGGAATGGACATTAGACCAGTGGAAATCTGTGCTTTGGTCTGATGAGTCCAAATTTGAGATCTTTGGTTCCAATCACCGTGTCTTTGTGCGATGCAGAAAAGGTGAACGGATGGACTCTACATGCCTGGTTCCCACCGTGAAGCATGGAGGAGGAGGTGTGATGGTGTGGGGGTGCTTTGCTGGTGACACTGTTGGGGATTTATTCAAAATTGAAGGCATACTGAACCAGCATGGCTACCACAGCATCTTGCAGTGGCATGTTATTCCATCCAGATTGCGTTTAGTTGGACCATCATTTAATTTTTCAACAGGACAATGACCCCAAACACACCTCCAGGCTGTGTAAGGGCTATTTGACCAAGAAGGAGAGTGATGGGTGCTACTCCAGATGACCTGGCCTCCACAGTCACCAGACCTGAACCCAATCGAGATGGTTTGGGGTGAGCTGGACCGCAGAGTGAAGGCAAAAGGGCCAACAAGTGCTAAGCATCTCTGGGAACTACTTCAAGATTGTTGGAAGACCATTCCCGGTGACTACCTCTTGAAGCTCATCAAGAGAAAGCCAAGAGTGTGCAAAGCTGTCATCAAAGCAAAAGGTGGCTACTTTGAAGAACCTAGAATATAAGACATATTTTCAGTTGTTTCACACTTTTTTGTTAAGTATATAATTCCACATGTGTTAATTCATAGTTTTGATGCCTTCAGTGTGAATGTACAATTTTCATAGTCACGAAAATACAGAAAAATCTTTAAATGAGAGGGTGTCCAAACCTTTGGTCTGTACTATACATATACATACATATATACATATATTTCAAAACTGTAAAGAAAAAAAAATAACTGAAGTTTTTAAGGTTTAAAAAAAATGATTTATTTTTTACCAAACGGAAAAAAAATGCAATAAACGTAAAGTGGTTATTAACTTTTGGCAAACAGGCTCAGTTGGGTATAAGAAACAAACAATTTGCGCTTTACTTACTATCCTCAGATTCCGCGCTACGTCTCTGCCACTGCTTCAATTTCTGCTTGGTTTCAGCGCTGCAGCCCATCACTGAGCTCATCTGTTCTGCACATGTATGCTGCACAAGCCAGTGAAATCAACTATTGACTGCAGCGGTGTTGCTGTGACGTCACTGCTGCAGGCACAGAACAGTCTGAAGCAGAGACAGTGCTGGACCTGGGGGAAGCAAGTAAAGCTCAGTGTTTTGTTTTATTTATTTTTATTTTTTAAAACCTGTGTCTGCTGGAAGAGCAACCTCTTTAATATCTCATCTGAAAACACAGTGGGTCTTTATATCCATAGTAATTCATTGCGGGCAGGGATAGAGAGAACTGTGCTGCCCACCATCCTCTCCTCTTGAAGATATGTGCTGTGATATAATGCATTGCATGGTCTTAAATGTGATTTAGGCTGTTGAGTAGTTTGCATGCACTTAGTTGGGTATAGACAGAGTCAATAGTTGGGACTAGCCCAGAATGGAAGGGACTACGTGGGAAGGCAGAAGACTATTTTCTGATAGTGAATCAGTTAGAGCCCCTAAGGTCTGACACAGTTTGCAGACTGACATGTTATAGTGTGTTGTGTGTGAAGAAGGGAGACCACAGGACATCAGATAATACGTCCTAAAGAGAAAGGAAACATATGAGACATTCGATAGATTAGAAGCCAGGTCAGGGAGGCCACCTAAACACCCAGGGGAAGTAGAAGGCCCACTGAAAGGGGGTTAAAAGCAGAGAAGGAATGGTTTCAGAAGGACTATGGTGAACATTTATCTACAGTGAAAGGGAGCTCAAATTGTGTATATTGAAAGGAAGGTCACCATATTGGGACCTAAACTCTCCTCCGGAGAGCAGTGGACATTCAAGGTTCTATAGAGGCGTCATACTCCATAGAATGGGGTCCTCTTTAGTCATTTGGGAACAGAGTAGCTGGGAGCCGCCATAGTGTCACACCTCGACGCGTGCCACCCTCACAGAGGACAATAAAGTCCCCCATCATTAGTGAATTGTCGTTGAGATGTAAGAGTGTGAAGTGCAAGAGAAATTAAGTAATACATATAACCAGGAGTGTCCATGTCTGCTTAATGCAAGAGAAACCGTTATGAAGAACTGTGTCTATTATCAGATTGACATAGTTCTCAGTAGAAAAAAAAAAAAGAAGAAGTTGAGGGAGACCAAAGTCCAACAATAAACTTATCTGGTCCTGGCCTGCCAGCAATAGTGGTACCATGCAATCTGCAGAGGCGTACCACCAAGGTAACAAGAGAATACACACAGCCAGGACCTCCATTTTCATATAGCATGCTAGGGCTGGGAACAATTGTGCCCCCGGCTATCGCCTCACGCCACGTTACACAACTAGAACCATATTTTTAGCAAAGCAAGTACCCACTCGCCAAGCCGTACTTTTATGGCAGAGAGTGCAGGAGGAGACACCGAACACAAATCTGAGATATTTGGATGAATAAAAGTGATCATTTCATAAAAACAAAAACAGAATATTGCTCTTATGTCAATGCAGTTCCACTAGACAAAAGGTTAAAAAAGACATTTAGTAGCAGCAGCTGCACCGTTTTCAATGTCTACAACCAACCGTTGAGCTAAAAATGCATTCTCCCTTTAGTTTGCGAGATCCTGTAGCAGCCTTTAGACGTTTGCATAAAAATAGAAGTCAACTTTCTTATTCAATAAACTTACTCCCGACATCAATAAAAGTTTAGATCAAGTATAGATACGAAGTCTCCTGTAATAACCAGAGTGAAATAGTGGTGTAAATTCAACAGATGTTTCTTTTTTTTTTTCTTTTTTTACCCAGCCATAAAAAAAAAAAAAATAAAAAAAATAAAATAGCTGATCATTTTACAGCTGGGTCCACATCTAATGTAAAAAAATAGAGCAATATGAAATAAATTTACATCCAAAAATATATGATATCTGGTGGCAAACAAACACTTAGTCCTAAAAATGTTAGTAGATGTGCAAGTTCAGTTATTTGCTTGTTATGGGGGGAGAAGTGCGTCTTCCAAAAATAAGAGCTCCTTTTTAAATAACATAAAGACGTCTCGCGTAAAACGGTTCTTCTTAAAGTTGCGGGAACTGATCAGTATCTATAACAAAAGTTCTGCCAACCAGGTATCAGGTACGTTCGCTCGGTGCAAAAATATTACCAATAAATGAGATATGTTCACCAAAATAGACCCCAATCGGTTTTTTGTTTTTTTTTCCAGCCATTATCACGGCCATGGAGTTCAAAGACCGTGTTTGTGGTCATAGACAGAGGGAGCAATGGTCTGTGGAGCGCTTGTCCAGTAGAGAGCAGATGGGAATGTCCCCGTACAAAATGGGATCCGTCATAGGATAGAGCAGCAGGAAAAACAAGACAACCCCAAGCACATAGAAGAAGACAATAGTTGCACGTTGCGGGTGATCCAAAGCTGTAAAAATGGCTGGGAATCCAATGTAATTGCAGAATGAATGGCACAGAACGGGTCCGATGAAGTGTCCTAGAAAAAAACAAAACCAGACGGGCCGGTCATTGCAAGATATCAGCTGTGCAAAAATAAAGTAAAAACACCTTCTCTATCATTCTCACAGCGGTTATGCACCAGAGCATCATATACGTTTTTACAGGAAAACTGGCTCCAGCAAAATGGCGAGAGGGAGAGGGAATGATTCCAGTGATGTGTCACTTACTAGGCTTTGTGTCAATGAAATCAGTGTTTTATCAGCAGGAGATTATCACTACAAGACTAGATGTCTTGTGCCTCCTAGTCCTTCTAATCTATGTAACCCCGCACCCCAGTCAAAACGAATTGGCAGCTTTATACATTGTACGTTGACAGAAAGCAGCCAATCAGCTGAGTTAGGCTATGTGCACATGTTGCGGATTAGGCTTAGGAATTTTTGGTGCGGGTTCTGCCTCTCCTGGCAGAAAACGCACCTGCGGATTTGTTGCGTTTTTTTGTGCGGTTCCGCAACGTTTTTTGTGCGTTTTTGCTGCGGTTTTCTTGCGGATTTGCTGTGGTTTTCTATAATGGAATGGGTACAAAAACGCTGCAGATTCACAAAAAAGTAGTGACATGCTACTTCTTTTAAACCGCAGCGCTTCCGCAGCGGATTTTCCGCAACGTGTGCACAGCATTTTTTTCTCATTGATTTACATTGCACTATAAAACAATTGCGGATCTGCGGCATTTCTGCACCGCAAAAAACGCTGCGGATCCGCAGAGAATCTGCGACGTGTGCACATAGCCTTAGACAGAGCTCCAAATTTGAAGCACCGCTAGATCGGCAGCAGAGAAAGCAGCGATTGTATCAAAATAACAGCATAGAGAGAAGCAGATGATACATTGCTGGAATCAGGGCCTCTTTCCCTACATTATGCTGCTCTCAGATTACATCGCAAAAACCTGGTGACAGATTCCCTTTAACCACTTATAGGTTTCAGAACTGTGACGCGGTTAGAGACGTGACATAAGACTGAACGTGTGCACAGCGGTCATTTTTACATTGCTGGGAACGATGTTGATTTTATGGGGGGCTTTTGTGTCGTGTGCACTTACCCTAAGGGTGTGGGCACACATTGCGGATTTACTGCGGATCCGCAGCGTTTTTTTCTGTGCAGAAACGCTGCAGATCCGCAAGTGATTTACAGTACAATGTAAAATAAATAAATAAATAAAAAACGCTGTGCTGATGGTGCGCAAAATTCCTCACGGAAAACGCTGCGGATCAAACGAAGTAGCATGTCATTTATTTGTGCGGATCTGCAGCGTTTTATGGACCCGGCTGCAGATCTTCTGATCCTAAATAAATATCCTCATAGACATATATGAGGCCGTCACATTTGGGTCAGGAGACCGGCAGACGGTCCGTACTCAGACTGTGAAACAAATGTGCGGAACCAGCGTCACTTGCGCTCAGACTGAGCCCTTGAGGAAGGGCGCACTCCAGTGTTATGGTTACTTTATACAGATCTTTAACCCCTTCGTGACCAGAGCTTTTTTTTTCCGGTTTTGAGTTTTCGTTCCCCTTCTTCCCAGAGCCATAACTTTTTTTTTCCGTCAATATGGCCATGTGAGGGCTTATTTTTTGCAGAATGAGTTGTACTTTTGAATGACACCATTGGTTTTACCATGTCATGTAACAGAAAACAGGAAAAAAAAAGTCCAAGTGTGGTGAAATTGCAAAAAAAGTGCAATCTCACACTGTTTTATTGATTGGCTTTTTTGTTAGGTTCACTAAATGCTAAAACTGACCTGCCATTATGATTCTCCAGGTCATTACGAGTTCATAGACACCAAACAGGTCTAGGTTCTATTTTATCCAAGTGGTGAAAAAAAAAATTCCAAACTTTGCCATTAAAAAAAAAAAAATAAAAAAGCGCCATATTCCGAGACATGTAGCGTCTCCATTTTTCATTCTCTCGGGTCAGGCGAGGGCTTATTTTTTTGCGAGCCGAGCTGATGTTTGTATCGATACAATTTTGGTGCAGATAATTTCTTTTGATCGCCCGTTATTACATTTTAATGCAAGGTTACGGCGACCAAACAAAACGTAATTCTGGCGTCTTGATTTTTTTTTTCCTCTCTATGCCGTTTAGTGATCAGGTTAATCCTTTTATTGATAGGTTGGGGCGATTCTGAACGCGGCGAAACCAAAATGGGTGTAGGTTTGATTTTAGTTTTATTTTGAATGGGGCGATTTGAACTTTTATACATTTTGCATTTTTTTCTTATTTTTAAAAACATTTTTCTTTAACTATTGTCATGCTTCAACAGCCTCTATGGGAGGCTAGAAGCTGGCATAGCCTGATCGGCTCTGCTACATAGAAGCGATCTGAGCATCGCTTCTATGTAGGAGAATTACTGCATTGCTATGAGCGCTGACCACAGGATGGCGCTCACAGCAATCCGGCATCAAGAACCATAGTGGTCTCCAGGAGACCTCTGATTGTCAAGCCCAAACACCGCTGACCCGCAATCACGTGACGGGGGTCAGCGGTGCGCGTATTTCCGGACGGATGTGCTTTTTAAAGGCCGCTGTCAGAGTATGACAGCGGCATTTAACTAGTTAATAGCCGCGGGCGGATCGTGATTCCACCAGCAGCTATTACGGGCACATGTCAGCGGTTTAAAACAGCTGAAATTTCCCCGCTTTGAGGTGGGCTCTCCGCCGGAGCCCACATCAAAGTGGGGGATACTGACATCGGCGTAATAGTAATAACTCCTGTCTTTTAGAAAAGAGAGACTAACTTTGACAGTAATATATAAAATATTTTAAAGCTGTGAATTGGCTGAAAAAAAAAAAAACAAACAAAAAAAACAAAACACTAAATTGCAGCCTGACTATAGGCAACTCACAATCACATGCATCTTAGGCTAGGTTCACATTGCGTTAGCGTATACGCTAAATGGATTGCACTAACGGACTGCGTTAACGCAATGTCTAAAAAGGGATCGCGTTTAGCGATTGCGCTAGTGCAGATCCCCGATCTGCGCTAGCGAGAACGGACCCCAAAACGCTGCGAGCAGCGTTCGAGGTCCATCAGAAAATAACGGAACATCGCTAACGCATGCCAAAAATGGGATCTGTTACATTGCGTTAGTTGCGCTATGTAACGGATTCCGTCAGCGGACACCCACTAACACAATGTGAACCTAGCCTTAAATCTACGTGCAGAAAGCATTTTTGCAAAGTTGTCAAAAAATGAGCACAACCTCCAATTTTTTTTTTTTTTTTTTATTTTTTTTTTAAAAGGATTTGGAGAGTTTCCGCTCACTTTCTGCTCCAAAACCGCCTAAAACAAACAAACAAAAAAAAAAAAACACGCATTGTGCATATACACTTGGGGTACGGCTACACAGCAGCTTTGGCTGCAATGTTGGTTGCAAGCCCAAAGATCGCTGCTGCTGCTGCTACTACTTTGCGGAGTAAAACAAGTGAATGTGATTGCATTGCAGTGAGAATACAAAGAAACAAAAACAAATCCAACCGTCTGAATATTTGTGATTTGCTTGTCAAGGTCTCAGCACCTTGCGGTTTGCAACACAGCCTCCATTACGCTCACATTATGCTGTGATGTACACGTGGCACAAAGTGATCTTTGGTTACATGACCGGTGTCACGGCCAAAGCCACTGTGTGACCCACTCAGGCCTTGTTTTGCAAGCTGCAAAGTGACCGAATGACAATTATTAGATGTCGTCTTCATGTCGTGCTCCCGGGTGAAAGTGGACAAAAGACTTTTGCCCATCACTCAGATATATCATGCAAAGTGTATCAGTCATTTTCCCCAGCTTAAAAACACAAACAAAAAAAAAAAAAAAACACATGAGCCATATCATGATAAATCTCAAACCAACATTAAAACTACAGTATTTAATAATAAAACAAAAAAAAAAAAAACAAAAAAAAAAAAAAAAAATTATATATATATATATATATATATATATATATATATATATATATATATATATATATATATATATATATATATATATTATATATATATATATATATATATATATATATATATTTATTTTTTTTATTTTTTTTTTTTCAAAGGCTCAGTTCACACTTTGAATACAAAACTCCCAGATACATATTGTGAGCGCACGAGGTCTGGCAGTAAATACGCCAAAAGACCCCGACCTCACCAAATCAGCTCAAAACAAACCATGCCAAAAGGAGAGCAATTCAGAGCAATGATTTATAAAACTAACTTTAATTGCCATAAATAATACAAAAACATATATCAAAATATTTTATTATCTAATGACTAGGGCACAGGATGTGTGCACTATGGAGCAGTTTTATAAGAAGTTATGAGAAGCCTAGGAGCATGTCAGGAAGTAAACATGGATTCTGTGCCTAAAATCTTTAATAAAACTGCTGAAATTCTGCCAAAAATGCAAGTATTTTAAAACATGTTCCCCATTAAAAATCCAGGCGAAAAAAAAATTTAAAATAAAATAAAATAAAATGAACTTGCTGCAAGTTTTTATTTTCAGAACCTTACTGTCAACAGCGCTGACCTTATGTGAACACAGCTTAAAAGAGAAGTATAACTGAAAGATTGTACATTTCTATTCTTTTGTTTGTTTGGTTTTTTTTTATCTATTATTACTTGTGGGATAATATTTTAAAAAATGGCAAGGAAACAAAGTATGTATCAGGACTAAACTGCACACGTTCTCACCTGTTCTTATGAAGATAAATGCGGTGTATGCTCCAAACACTGCAGTGTATGAAAACTGAAAAGCTACAAGAAAACAAATAAAAATGGCCTCAATTGTGCAAATTAAACAAAGCTAAAAAAATAAATAAAATAAAAACAAGACAAAAAGATAAAAATAAAATTCTAGTCATAGTCTGAAAATGCACCAATACATACCGGCAGACAGAAATATGCTCAGGACGGTACCTTGCCGAAACCTCAGCTGTTCGATGACATGATGAAAATGAGCTGAAAAAAAAAATAAAATAAAACTTTTGATGTTGCAGATTGTCTGCGCCCATTAAGTTAAATAGATTGTGCGGCTTCTTTTCGAAAAGAGGCATTGTAAAAAAACAAAACAAAAATTCATCGTGGGAAAGTAGTCAAGTTCTCAGTCAAGGTTTTAAAATGCATCATCTTTCTCGGTGGAGGATTTTATATTATGCAGACCTAAGATAATGGGATAATATTGGCTGCACACAGACTGTAAAAATAATTGCCTGAACTTACCCTGAGCCCAAATTAAGACAAATGTATCTTTGGCTCGTGTGTGCAACAGTCTGCACACAATATTAGTCTACATTGGGGGTAGGGAAAAAAAAAATTATAAAACATTGCTAATTATTTTATTAGGGGGTTTGTTTTCATTCCTGTAAAAAAAAAAAAAAAAAAAGAAAAGAAAAGGAAAACAGGCACACAAGTTGCTTCTAAACCCCAGATTTTGCCCAGTCTATTTTGTTGCCTCCAGTTGCATTAAAGGGAACCTGTCACCTTAATTTGGCGGGATTGGTTTTTGGTCATATGGGCGGAGTTTTCGGGTGTTTGATTCACCCTTTCCCTTGCCTTGCGCAGGCGTGTACTACGGAGGACATAGAATGAACTTCAATCCAATATTGCGGCCAGCATGCAGCCAGCAGGTAAGGAAAGGGTGAATCAAACACCCGAAAACTCCGCCCATATGACCTAAAACCGGTCCCGCCAAATTCAGGTGAATTTGGAGTACAGATGATGGCAGTGATGGGACAGCGCTAGTGATGAGTGAATGTGCTCGGATAAGGCGATCCCCTAGCATGCTTGGGTGTTAACCAAGTGACACCGGCGTACTCGAAAAATATGCTCAGTCCCTGAGGCTGCTGCAGGAGATCATTCTGATAAACACAAGACTCAGGTGCTGACCCATCACTGCCATCATCTGTACTCTAAAGGAGCTCTGATAGCCATGTAGCTATATATATCCATGTAGCAATATATATATTGTCTAAGGTTCACTTCTGTCTTTCTGTCTGTTCTTCTGTCCCGGATATTCATTGGTCGCGGCCTCTGTCTGACATAGAATCCAAGTCGCTGATTGGTCGTGGCAAAACGCCCACGACCAATCAGCAACGGGCGCAGTCCGGCAGCAACATGGCCGCTCCTTCCTCCCCGCAGTCAGTGCCCGCTCCATACTCCCCTCCAGTCAGCGCTCACACAGGGTTAATGGCAGCGCTAATGGACCGCGTTATGCCGCGGTGTAACGCACTCCATTAACGCTGCTATTAACCCTGTGTGACCAACTTTTTACTATTGATGCTGTCTATGCAGCCTCAATAGTAAAAAGATCTAATGTTAAAAGTAATAAAAAAAAAAAAAAATCATCATATACTAACCTTCCAGCGCCTTTCCCGCTCCTCGCGCGCTCCGGTGACCGCTCCATGCATTGCTATCTCGCGAGACCGCAATGCACTCTTGAGACCGGAGCGCACGAGGAGCGTCGGTAAACGCTTCCTGGATCCAGGGGCCAACAAAAGGTGAGTAATTTATTTTATTTTTTTAACAGGGATATGATGCCCACATTGCTATATAATAAGGGGGCTGGGCAATATACTATGCAGACATGCATATTCTAGAATACCCGATGCGTTAGAATCGGGCCACCATCTAGATAGAGAAATATATATATATATATATCTCTAAGTGTCATTCTTTAAAAAGAATCTGTCAATAGGATCAACCCTCCTAAGCCATTTGCATGGCCATGTAGCTCATAGAAAGTTGGGTAAAATGATATCGGCGATCTGATGACTTATTAAGAAAAGTATGGATTTCTCTGGAATATGTAAATGAGCTGTTAAGATCTATGGGCCGGACATAAATCTCTCTAATAATCTGTCTACAGAGCTTATGTTAAATGAAAGGCGGTGTTACCAGTGTGAGATAGTCTGCTCTCATGATATGCATATCAGTCATTACATGTCTCACACTGGTAACACTCCTTTAATGTAAAATAATCTCTGGATGCAGATTCTCAGGGAGATCTAAGTCCGGCCCAGAGATCTTAACAGCTCATTTACATATTGAATAGAATGTTGATTTCTCTGGAATAAGACATCAGATCGCAGATATCCGGGTATCATTGTATTCAACTTTTTATGACCTAGATGCCCACATAGACGGCATAAGAGGGTTTCTCCAACTGACAGATGCCATTTGATCAGTGTAACGTATGTGTTGTGGGACAAATCTGAAAATTTGCAACAGGTAAAATCTGCAACAGAAAAAAAATTTAAATGGAAACTACATTAATTTCTATAATTCTATACTTACCAATGCCAAAAAATAGTGGACATGTGAAAATAGCTGTGCCTGGACTAGTACATGGTACCAACATGGGCAACATGCAGGCTCTAAAGACCAACTCCTCTGTAAGAGGCGCAATCACCTGGTTCCGAAGCCATCGCATGTCAGTGAAACAGAGCATCCAGAAACGGGGATCTGCAGGTTGCAAGCAAGGAAAGGGACAAAAAAAAGACCCAGGATGAAAGTGCCATACAGAGTGTCCCAACGTTAGTGCCATGTTCACACTCCGAGAGAAGTACTTACCAAACGCAACTTTCAAGCCATCAAGAAAACCCCATGGGCAATCCAGAGACAGCTGGACCAGAGGGCCAAGGAACAAAATCTGCATGTGAAGACAAGAAAATGTGATAAATGCAACATGAAGGTGAAGCGCGAGGCTGCCAGTGCCAAGACGCCCAGTCTTACCATGGTAAGGAGCAGCGGTAACAAAGTGGCTGTGAACATCCCGTCTAAGCGGAAACCCATGAGAGAAAGTATGGCTGCCTCTGTCTAGAGAGAACACAGAATTGCACACGCTGAGTTTCTAATGTAGGAGAAAGTGGAACAGTTTTTTGGAAGGGCAAAAAAAAAAACCCACAAAACTTCCAAAACAGTAGAAAAAGAAGAAAAAACCCCGTTGGAAGAAGTATCACAGACAAAAGGCTGTTGATGCAAACACACGGTGTCTGCCATGTTTGTACTCCTGCACTTGAGCAGAACAGACCGCTAAGGGGGTGACGGCGCACTGCAGCAGGACAGACAACAGAGGTAGGACCAGCGGGCGCTCCGGCGGGGCACCCGGCGGAGGGGGCTCCGGCGGGGCACCCGGCGGAGGGGGCTCCGGCGGGGCACCCGGCGGAGGGGGCTCCGGCGGGGCACCCGGCGGAGGGGGCTCCGGCGGGGCACCCGGCGGAGGGGGCTCCGGCGGGGCACCCGGCGGAGGGGGCTCCGGCGGGGCACCCGGCGGAGGGGGCTCCGGCGGGGCACCCGGCGGAGGGGGCTCCGGCGGGGCACACGGCACAGGGGGGGCACACGGCACAGGGGGCGCACACGGCACAGGGGGCGCACACGGCACAGGGGGCGCACACGGCACAGGGGGCGCACACGGCACAGGGGGCGCACACGGCACAGGGGGCGCACACGGCACAGGGGGCGACGGCGGGGCACACAGCAGAGGGGGTCACCACACACTATTGTATTTACCTTGAACCCCGTTAACTCTTTCCAAACCCATAGAAACAGAGGGGACAGGCAGGACACGACCAGCACACTGGTGAACCTCCTCTTAATGACTGCAGGGTGATCTCTGGGGACAGAACACACAGGTATCACACACAGCCGGTGCTGCAGCCGGGGACGCTGCTCCCTCCGCCGGACCCGCTACTGTACCTGGACAGCTCGCTCTTCCACACATACAAGCTGCCCACGTAAGAACACGCCAGGGTGAGGCAGCAGAGCACGGACACCGCGCACAGCCCCGAGGCGGACACCGCGGCGTGAGCCTCAGACATGGCAGGTGAGAGATGGTAGGGGTACAGGACCTGTGATGACGTCATGGCCATGTGACCAGTCACGTGTGAGGAAGGTGCCGGCTCTGGAGTTATACTGCATGACGTGCGCCCGGCCGCCAGTTTGCAGCACTTGGAAAGTCCTCGTAGTGGGCGTGTCAGGGGAGTGGCCGTCTCTGGGAGATGCAGCAGCTCATTGGCTGTGCAGCTCCGTGCATTGATTGGCTGCCAGGCTGCAATAGGCCTGACGCTGATTGGTGCAGAAGCAGCAACTGGGGCAGGCTTTTAGCAGGTGGGAGGGGCGCGTTCAGGAGCTCAGCGCGCTCAGTCAGTGCGCGTGCGTCGGTGGTGGCTGCTGTATGTACTGTAGTGTGACCACAGCTGCTCCGGTGATATGATAGTGTCCCTGCCGGGAAAGAGACCGCCTAATAGGGAGGGAGGAGAGCGGCCAGGACCTCCCACCAGGGCGGGTCCTGCACCCACAGTGTGAGGGCTCCTCGGGGGTGGGGTATGTGTGAACGGCTCCTGCAGAGCTCACACCTCTACATGCATACCTGCCGCCTTTTGAAGATGGGAAAGAGGGACAAAGTGTGCGGCGCGCAATGCGCACCGCCGCAAATTTTAGGCCACGCCACTGACCACACCCATTTATAACTAGTCACACCCATATCCATGCCCCAACCACACCCATTTAGCACTGCTGATCACACTGTTCATAAAGAATAATTATAAACAAAAAAATATGGCCACACAGTGCTCCATACTGTATAATGGCCCCACATGATGCTCCATACTGTATAATGACCCCACATGATGCTCCATACTGTATAATGACCCCACATGATGCTCCATACTGTATAATGACCCCACATGATGCTCCATACTGTATAATGACCCCACATGATGCTCCATACTGTATAATGACCCCACATGATGCTCCATACTGTATAATGACCCCACATGATGCTCCATACTGTATAATGGCCCCACATGATGCTCCATACTGTATAATGACCCCACATGATGCTCCATACTGTATAATGACCCCACATGATGCTCCATACTGTATAATGGCCCCACATGATGCTCCATACTGTATAATGGCCACACATGATGCTCCATACTGTATAATGGCCCCACATGATGCTCCATACTGTATAATGACCCCACATGATGCTCCATACTGTATAATGACCCCACATGATGCTCCATACTGTATAATGGCCCCACATGATGCTCCATACTGTATAATGGCCACACATGATGCTCCATACTGTATAATGGCCCCACATGATGCTCCATACTGTATAATGGCCCCACATGATGCTCCATACTGTATAATGGCCCCACATGATGCTCCATACTGTATAATGACCCCACATGATGCTCCATACTGTATAATGGCCCCACATGATGCTCCATACTGTATAATGGCCCCACATGATGCTCCATACTGTATAATGGCCACACATGATGCTCCATACTGTATAATGGCCACACATGATGCTCCATACTGTATAATGGCCACACATGATGCTCCATACTGTATAATGACCCCACATGATGCTCCATACTGTATAATGGCCCCACATGATGCTCCATACTGTATAATGGCCACACATGATGCTCCATACTGTATAATGGCCCCACATGATGCTCCATACTGTATAATGGCCACACAGTGCTCCATACTGTATAATGGCCACACATGATGCTCCATACTGTATAATGGCCACACATGATGCTCCATACTGTATAATGGCCACACATGATGCTCCATACTGTATAATGACCCCACATGATGCTCCATACTGTATAATGGCCACACAGTGCTCCATACTGTATAATGACCACACATGATGCTCCATACTGTATAATGGCCACACATGATGCTCCATACTGTATAATGACCCCACATGATGCTCCATACTGTATAATGACCCCACATGATGCTCCATACTGTATAATGACCCCACATGATGCTCCATACTGTATAATGGCCCCACATGATGCTCCATACTGTATAATGACCCCACATGATGCTCCATACTGTATAATGACCCCACATGATGCTCCATACTGTATAATGGCCCCACATGATGCTCCATACTGTATAATGGCCACACATGATGCTCCATACTGTATAATGGCCCCACATGATGCTCCATACTGTATAATGACCCCACATGATGCTCCATACTGTATAATGACCCCACATGATGCTCCATACTGTATAATGGCCCCACATGATGCTCCATACTGTATAATGGCCACACATGATGCTCCATACTGTATAATGGCCCCACATGATGCTCCATACTGTATAATGGCCCCACATGATGCTCCATACTGTATAATGGCCCCACATGATGCTCCATACTGTATAATGACCCCACATGATGCTCCATACTGTATAATGGCCCCACATGATGCTCCATACTGTATAATGGCCCCACATGATGCTCCATACTGTATAATGGCCGCACAGTGCTCCATACTGTATAATGGCCACACATGATGCTCCATACTGTATAATGACCACACATGATGCTCCATACTGTATAATGGCCACACATGATGCTCCATACTGTATAATGGCCACACATGATGCTCCATACTGTATAATGACCACACATGATGCTCCATACTGTATAATGGCCACACATGATGCTCCATACTGTATAATGACCGCACATGATGCTCCATACTGTATAATGACCGCACATGATGCTCCATACTGTATGATGACCGCACATGATGCTCCATACTGTATAATGACCGCACATGATGCTCCATACTGTATAATGGCCACACATGATGCTCCATACTGTATAATGACCGCACATGATGCTCCACACTGTATAATGACCGCACATGATGCTCCATACTGTATAATGGCCACACATGATGCTCCATACTGTATAATGACCGCACATGATGCTCCATATTGTATAATGGCCACACATAATGCTCCATACTGTATAATGACCGCACATGATGCTCCATACTGTATAACGGCCGCACATGATGCTCCACACTGTATAATGGCCACACATGATGCTCCATACTGTATAATGACCGCACATGATGCTCCATACTGTATAATGGCCGCACATGATGCTCCATACTGTATAATGGCCACACATGATGCTCCATACTTTATAATGGCCGCACATGATGCTCCATACTGTATAATGGCCACACATGATGCTCCATACTGTATAATGGCCACACATGATGCTCCATACTGTATAATGGCCACACATGATGCTCCATACTGTATAATGGCCACACATGATGCTCCATACTGTATATTGGCCACACATGATGTTCCATACTGTATAATGACCGCACATGATGCTCCATACTGTATAATGGCCACACATGATGCTCCATACTGTATAATGACCGCACATGATGCTCCATACTGTATAATGACCGCACATGATGCTCCATACTGTATAATGGCCACACATGCTCCATACTGTATAATGGCCACACATGATGCTCCATACTGTATAATGGCCACATATGATGCTCCATGCTGTATAATGGCCACACATGATTCATACTGTATAATGGCCACACATGATGCTCCATACTGTATAATGGCCACACACGATCCATACTGTATAATGGCCACACATGATGCTCCATACTGTATAATGACCACACATGATGCTCCATACTGTATAATGGCCACACAGTGCTCCATACTGTATAATGGCCACACATGATGCTCCATACTGTATAACGGCCCCACATGACGCTCCATACTGTATAATGACCACACATGATGCTCCATACTGTATAATGGCCACACAGTGCTCCATACTGTACAATGGCCACACATGATGCTCCATATTGTATAATGGCCACACATGATGCTCCATACTGTATAATGACCACATGATGCTCCATACTGTATAATGGCCGCACATGATGCTCCATACTGTATAATGGCCACACATGATGCTCCATATTGTATAATGGCCGCACATGATGCTCCATACTGTATAATGGCCACACATGATGCTCCATACTGTATAATGGCCGCACATGATGCTCCATACTGTATAATGACCACACATGATGCTCCATACTGTATAATGACCACATGATGCTCTATACTGTATAATGGCCGCACTTGATGCTCCATACTGTATAATAGCCACATGATGCTCCATACTGTATGATGGCCACACATGATGCTCCATACTGTATAATAGCCACATGATGCTCCATACTGTATAATGGCCGCACATGATCCATACTGTATAATGGCCACACATGATGCTCCATACTGTATAATGGCCCCACATGATGTTCAATACTGTATAATGACCGCACATGATGCTCCATACTGTATAATGGCCACACATGATGCTCCATACTGTATAATGACCACACATGTTGCTCCATACTGTATAATGGCCACACATGATTCGCCGCAAATTTTAGGCCATGCCTCTGACTACACCCATTCATAACTAGTCACACCCATATCCACACCCCGACCACACCCATTTAGCACTGCTGATCACACTGTTCATAAAGAATAATTATAAACAAAAAAATATGGCCACACATGATGCTCCATACTTTATAATGGCCACACATGATGCTCCATACTGTATAATGACCGCACGTGATGCTCCATACTGTATAATGGCCACACATGATGCTCTATACTGTATAATGACCACACATGATGCTCCATACTGTATAATGACCGCACATGATGCTCCATACCAAGGAAGGTGACGGGCACAAGGGGGCATTCTTTGCGTCTGGAGGAGAGAAGGTTTTTCCACCAACATAGAAGAGGATTCTTTACTGTTAGGGCAGTGAGAATCTGGAATTGCTTGCCTGAGGAGGTGGTGATGGCGAACTCAGTCGAGGGGTTCAAGAGAGGCCTGGATGTCTTCCTGGAGCAGAACAATATTGTATCATACAATTATTAGGTTCTGTAGAAGGACGTAGAGCTGGGTATTTATTATAATGGAATATAGGCTGAACTGGATGGACAAATGTCTTTTTTCGGCCTTACTAACTATGTTACTATGTTACTATGTTACATACTGTATAATGGCCGCATATGATGCTCCATAATGTATAATGGCCACACATGATGCTCAATACTGTATAATGGCCACACATGATGCTCCATACTGTATAATGGCCACACAGTGCACCATACTGTATAATGGCCACACATAATGCTCCATACTGTACAATGGCCACACATGATGCTCCATATTGTATAATGGCCCCACATGACGCTCCATACTGTATAATGACCACACATGTTGCTCCATACTGTATATTGGCCGCACATGATGCTCTATCTTGTATAATGACCACACATGTTGCTCCATACTGTATAATGGCCACACATGATGCTCCATACTGTATAATGGCCCCACATGACGCTCCATACTGTATAATGACCACACATGTTGCTCCATACTGTATAATGGCCACACATGATGCTCCATACTGTATAATGACCACACATGTTGCTCCATACTGTATAATAGCCGCACATGATGCTCCATACTGTATAATGGCCACACATGTTGCTCCATAGTGTATAATGGTCCCACATGATGCTCCATACTGTATAATGACCACACATGTTGCTCCATACTGTATATTGGCCGCACATGATGCTCCATACTGTATAATGACCACATATGTTGCTCCATACTGCATAATGGCCACACATGATGCTCCATACTGTATAATGACCACACATGTTGCTCCATACTGTATAATGGCCACACATGATGCTCCATACTGTATAATGACCACACATGTTGCTCCATACTGTATAATGGCCCCACATGATGCTCCATTCTGTATAATGGCCCCACATGATGCTCCATACTGTATAATGACCGCACATGATGCTCCATACTGTATATTGGCCGCACATGATACTTCGTACCGTATAATGGCCACACATAGCTACTCCTACACACGCGGCTGCGCTCTGTACACTTTGCACACACAGCTCCGTTCCGCACACACGGCTCCACTCCATACACCTCATACACACACGGCTCCGCTCCATACACCTCATACACACGGCTCCGCTCCATACACCTCATACACACACGGCTCCGCTCCATACACCTCGTACACACACGGCTCCACTCCATACACCTCATACACACACGGCTCCGCTCCATACACCTCATACACACACGGCTCCGCTCCATACACCTCATACACACACGGCTCCGCTCCATACACCTCATACACATACGGTTCCGCTCCATACACCTCATACACACACTGCTCCGCTCCATACACCTCATACACACACGGCTCCGCTCCATACACCTCGTACACACACGGCTCCGCTCCATACACCTCATACACATACGGCTCCGCTCCATACACCTCATACACACACGGCTCCGCTCCAAACACCTCGTACACACACGGCTCCGCTCCATACACCTCATACACATACGGTTCCGCTCCATACACCTCATACACACACGGCTCCGCTCCATACACCTCATACACACACGGCTCCGCTCCATACACCTCGCACACACACGGCTCCGCTCCATACACCTCATACACATACGGCTCCGCTCCATACACCTCATACACACACGGCTAACTGCACAGACTTCTCCATACCTGATACGTCGATCTGCATTCACAGCAGCAGAGGCCAGTAACAGGGGAAGCTGTGAGTGTTTCCATCCCACCTTGCTCAGCCCCACTCATTCCACGCACGATTAGTTTACTAGCCAGGCATGATTAGCTCAGCATTCCACTGGTCTGCTGCTTATTGTGGCACCCAGGGCTGTGTTCGGCAGATAAGCCCTGGAGGTGGTGACTGACTGTGTTGTAACTTATGTACCTCAAAGAACAGAAGTGTCCCCTCTCAGTGTCTCCCTCTCTGAAGTTCTGTACTGCACGCACACTGGAGACTCACACAGGAACATACCGGGAAGGGGCGTGGCCTAACACAAGGGGGCGTGACACGTACCTCAAAAATGTCCCCTCTCTCCCTCTGAGCTGTACCGCGCACACTGGAAGAAAAACAGACTGCAGGGGAAGGGGCGTGGCTTAACACAAGGGGGCGTGACGGCTGCTTCTCCTGCTCTCTGCGGGAAGCAGAGCGTCCCGTGCTGGACAGCGGGGCAAAGCATCAAAACCGGGACAGTCCCGCACAATGAGGGACGGTTGGGAGCTATGCCATAGACGTAATTACATTGGGCTCGTTGCTGGGGTTGAGTACCCGAGTATTCTAATTTGCTCGACCCAAGCAATGAGCACCCGAGCATTTTAGTGCTCGGCCATCACTAGTCATCAGAAAAAAAGATGTGACCACAGACTGTTGTGGAACTGGTTCTATTAAAGGGAATCTATCATCAGGTGTTTGCTACAGATATAAGAGCAGCATGATGTAGGGACAGAGACCCCTAATCCATCGATGCGTCACTTGCTGGTCTGCTTGGTGCAGTTTTGATAAAATCCCTGTTTTTTCTGCTGCAACTCTGAATGCTGAGTCCTGTATAACCCCGCCCACACCACTGATTGGCAGCTTTTCCTGTGTACACTGTTCATAGGCAGAAAGCTGCCAATCAGTGGTGGGGGAGGGGTTACACGGAGGAAGAGGACTATGTGGCATGAGACAACGAGTCTCCTCAGAATTTCCTGCTGATGAAACAGTGATTTTTTTTCTAAACAACTAGAAGGAGCAATAAGTGACACATTGCAGGAATCAGGTTCTCTGTTCCTACAGGATCCCTGCTCTCAGATTAAATTATAAAAACCTACTGGCAGAATCCCTTTAAAACCATATAGGAGTTATAATTCCGATTCACAGTTTGTCCACAAGATCCCTCAGACCTATTACTTACCCGAAAGGCCCAACGCCAGTGTCCAGAGGCCGCACTTGTCACTTTAGAGCCAGCGATGTAACCAAGGCCACTGTAATAAACAAAAAGAAAGATGTCATCATTTCTGCACACATATACACATATAAATGTGTGAGTGTCTTTCTCTGACTTCTTCTTCCTGATTAAAGGGAACCTGTCACCTCAAATTGGCGGGATATTAAAATGAGTTTTTACTGGTCCGATGGGCGGCGTATTCTCTTCATTTCTCCACCCCGTCAGTCCCTGTTTTCCGCAATATTTTAGTGAATAAGAGTATGCGTACGCCATGCAGTCTTCGGTGGCGCACGTGCAGTATCCTTTGCCCTACTGCAGGCACAGCCAAAAAGCATTACTGTGCATGCGCCCGCGCACTATGTCCCGGAACACAGCAAAATACTTCCAGGACATAGTGCTTAAAATTGAAATCCTTGAAATTGTTTAAAAATGAAGTATTTCTCCCAGAATATTATTGTCATTACACATGTTTCGTTATACACACGTTTATTTCCTTTGTGTGTATTGGAACAGCATAAAATCAGAGAAAAAAAGCCAAATTGGACATAATTTCACACAAAACCTTAAAAATGGGCCAGGCGAAAGTGTTGGATCCCTCAACTTAATATTTGGTTGCACACCCTTTGGAATAAATAACTGCAATCAATCGCTTCCTGTAACCATCAACAAGCTTCTTACACCTCTCAACTAGAATTTTGGAAAACTTTTCTTTTGCAAACTGCTCCACGTCTCTCATTTCTCCCAACAGCAATTTTAATATCTCTCCTCAGGACGCACATTGTCCTGCTGGAAGACCCATGATCTAGGACACAAAACCCAGCTTTCCTACACTGATCACTATATTGCAATCCAAAATCCTGTGGTAATCTTCAGATTTCATGATGCCCTGCACACTGTCAAGGCACATAGTGCCACAGGCCACAAAGCAGCCACAAAACCTATTTGACCTTCCACCATATTTGACTGTAGGTACTGTGTTCTTTTCTTTGTAGACCTCATTCCAATTTTGGTAAACAGTAGAATGATGTGCTTTAACAAAAATCTCAACCTTGGTCTCATCTGTCCGCAAGATGCTTTCCCATAAGGATTTTGGCTTACTCATGTTCATTTTGTCACTCTAGATTTTTTATGCCTTTGTGTCAGCCATGGGCTTTCCCGGGTCTCCTGCCATAGCATTTCATTTCATTCAAATGTGGTCGGATAGTTTGGGCTGTGATATAGAAGATGCTAAGCACAGCCTAAATAGGGGAGGTGCACAGTCATAGGTGCCCAAACCTGAACGTATACAATATAAAGTGACTAGCACACTCCAGGGTGTTGTGATGCAAAAAAGTGGGGATTTATTACATACAGTAAATCACAAACGTTTCGGTCGATACTGGACCTTCATCAGAATACTCGGATTTGTCACACACTCTATTAACGGTGGATACCGCATTTATCCCTAGTGTCCCGGCGTACTGACAGCTCTTTTAAGCCTCAGCGCCACCTATTATTCTGACTCACCGTCAGTTGACCAGCCTGGTTCTGTTTCTTCCCGGCTTGTTACCTTTTTTTCCAGCATGTCTGATTGATGCAAATCCGAGTATTCTATTGTTTTTGGGGCCATACAAGTATACAATTATACCTAGCACACTGATGAAGGTCCAGTATCGACCGAAACGTTTGTGATTTACTGTATGTAATAAATCCCCACTTTTTTGCATCACAACACCCTGGAGTGTGCTAGTCACTTTATATTGGATAGTTTGGGCTGACACTCATGCACTCTGAGCTTGATTTTCTTTGGAACTTGATTGGGGCTGCTTACCCACCATCTGGACTATGCTGCATTGCAACCTTCCATCAATACATATATACCGTGCCTTGCAAAAGTATTCAGCCCCCTGGAACTTTTCAACCTTTTCCCACATATCATCCTTCAAACATAAAGATACCAAATGTAAATTTTTGGTGAAGAATGAACAACAAGTGGAACAAAATTGTGAAGTTGAACGAAATTTATTGGTTATTTTAAATTTTTGTGGAAATTCAAAAACTTAAAAGTGGGGTGTGCAATATTATTCGGCCCCTTCAACTTAATACTTTGTTGCGCCATCTTTTACTGCGATTGTAGCTGGAAGTCGCTTGGTGTCTGTCTCTATCAGTTTTGTACATTGAGAGACTGAAATTCTCGCCCATTCTTCCTTGGCAAACAGCTCGAGCTCAGTGAGGTTTGATGGAGATCGTTTGTGAACCGCAGTTTTCAGCTCTTTCCACAGATTCTCGATTGGATTGAGGTCTGGAATTTGACTTGGCCATTCTAACACCTGGATACGTTTATTAGGGAACCATTCCATTGTAGATTTTGCTTTATGTTTATGATCATTGTCTTGTTGGAAGACAAATCTCCATCCAAGTCTCAGGTCCTTTGCAGACTCCAACAGGTTTTCTTCAAAATGGCTCCATCCATCTTCAAATCAATTTTAACCATCTTCCCTGTCCCTGCTGAAGAAAAGCAGGCCCAAACCATGATGCTGCCACCACCATGTTTGACAGTGGGGATGGTGTGTTCTGGGTGATGAGTTGTGTTGCCTTTACACCAAACATATCGTTTGGCATTGTTGCCAAAAAGTTCAAATTGGTTTCATCTGACCAGAGCACCTTCTTCCACATGTTTGGTGTCTCCCAGGTGGCTTGTTGCAAACTTTAAATGACACTTTTTATAGATATCTTTGAGAAATGGCTTTCTTCTTGCCACTCTCCCATAAAGGCCAGATTTGTGCAGTGTCCGACTGATGGTTGTCCTATGGACAGACTGTCCCACCTCAGCTGTAGATCTCTGCAGTTCATCCAGAGTGATCATGGGCCTCTTGGCTGCATCTCTGATCAGTGTTCTCCTTGTTTGAGATGAAAGTTTAGAGGGACGGCCGCGTCTTGGTAGATTTGCAGTGGTATGATACTCCTTCCATTTCAATATGATCGCTTGCACAGTGCTCCTTGGGATGTTTAAAGTTCTGGAAATCATTTTGTATCCAAATCCGGCTTTAAACTTCTCCACAACAGTATCACGGAACTGCCTGTTGTGTCCCTTGGTCTTCATGATGCTCTCTGTGCTTCAGACAGAACCCTGAGACTATCACAGGGCAGGTGCATTTATACGGAGACCTGATTACACACAGGTGGATTTTATTTATCATCATTAGGCATTTAGGACAACATTGGACCATTCAGAGATCCACAATGAACATCTGGAGTGAGTTTGCTGCACTGAAAGTAAAGGTTAAACATACTGATCCACTAAGCAGATATTGAGCTGCATGTCGAATCAAAAAAGAGTGCCATATTTTTATTAATAAAAAGTTAGAAATTTATTGACACGAACAATACACATAATAAAACAATGCCTCAAAACCATACACAATATAATAGAAATAGGCGTTTTATAGAATTATAGAAAAGCACTAGGTAATATATATCTAATTGAACATTAATATATTTGGCACTAAAGCATGCTAAGAAAATTCTTAATAAAGTTCAATATTTATACTTTATTGCCTAATAATACCAATCCATATATTAATTCCATATCTCTAAATAATTTAATGGAGATATAGATTGTATCATTTGTATTAAAGGTATGCTAAAGAACCAACACAGGCACTTAAAAGCGCTACAGAAAAACAATGCATATAGGCACTGGGCACACTATTGCAAAACTCTTATTCACGGTATAGTTTATATCAAAATCGATTCAAAACCGTGACCACTGAATATATATATAGAGCCGCCTGAAAAAAAATTTTTTTAAACACTAGCCGCCGTATACATGGATAGATTTAAAGATGACAAACTGGCTACTATTGATACCGCAAGTCCGCAACTATAAGATTATTAATTGTAGCTACAGGGCAATTTGTTGTAGATATACACCTGCTGCTATATGGATACACGGTTACTACTAATGTAGTAACCGCTTACAGTGAGGGTAAAACAGCTGTAGAATATCAAAAGCCCAATTTGGCCACACAGAATACACTAGATAGATATATTCAAACACATACCATGAGTTGATAGCACTAGCTACAATAGACCAACCATGTAGAGCCGCTGCACATCCTGATTTCAACACCGCATGAGGTAAGTACACTCTATATCAAAGATATCCATCTATTGCTATAAACAGGATAACAGATGGTACTCAAAACTCTAATTAGAGCGATATAGCCACTCATGAATACATAAACAGACAGTGTGCCCATTAGCCGGTCCTAAATAGGTTGAACTTTATTAAGAATTTTCTTAGCATGCTTTAGTGCCAAATATATTAATGTTCAATTAGATATATATTACCTAGTGCTTTTCTATAATTCTATAAAACGCCTATTTCTATTATATTGTGTATGGTTTTGAGGCATTGTTTTATTATGTGTATTGTTCGTGTCAATAAATTTCTAACTTTTTATTAATAAAAATATGGCACTCTTTTTTGATTCGACATGCAGCTCAATATCTGCTTAGTGGATCAGTATGTTTAGTGTTGTATCGGAGTGTTACCCATCCTAAGGTGTGGCAATGGGTTTGGGTTATATGTTTACTGAAAGTAAAGGGGCCGAATAATATTGCACGCCCAGGGGCGGATTATCAGAGGGTCAATATGGACGGTAGCCCAGGGCCCAGTGGTCTGGGGGGGCCCTGGGCTACCGCACAGATTGACCCTCCACTAATTGTCTGAATGCCCGCCGGCATTTGTGTGCCCCCGGACCCGGTGGGCAGAGAGAGGGGGCCCACATTGGTTGGGAGGTGCGTGTATCAGCCGGTCAGCTGAGAGCTCCGAGTCCCTGCACCAGGCCTGCACAGCAGCACACCACATAATGGCTGCTCTGTGCACAGGACCTGTGATGAGGTCACAGGATGGGAGGAGTCAGGGGTCACATGATCGGGAGGAGGACCTCCGTGTACACGACTTTGCTGGTTGCCATGGCGCCGGAGGAGGGTAAGGCAGCGTATGTGTGAGGTCAGGAGGTGTTTACAGGGTGGATGTAGCAGAGCCGTGTGTGTACGAGGTGTATGGATCATCAGAGCAGCGTGTGAAAGGTCTATGGAGCGGAGTCGTGTGTGTACGAGGTGTACGGAGCACAGCCGCGTGTGTACAAGGTGTACGGAGCGGAATCGTGTGTAAGAGGTGTACGGAGCCATGTGTACGAGGTGTACGGAGCACAGCCGCGTGTGTACGAGGTGTACGGAGCGGAATCGTGTGTAAGAGGTGTACGGAGCCATGTGTACGAGGTGTACGGAGCACAGCCGCGTGTGTACGAGGTGTACGGAGCGGAGCCGTGTGTACGAGGTGTACGGAGCACAGCCGCGTTTGTACGAGGTGTACGGAGCACAGCCGCGTGTGTACGAGGTGTACGGAGCGGAGCCGTGTGTACGAGGTGTACGGAGCACTGCCGCGTGTGTACGAGGTGTACGGAGCACAGCCGCGTGTGTATGAGGTGTACAGAGCGGAGCAGCATGTGAAAGGTGTACGGCGTGGAGTCGTGTGTACGAGGTGTACGGAGCACAGCCGCGTGTGTACGAGGTGTACGGAGCACAGCCGCGTGTGTACGAGGTGTACAGAGAGCAGCCGCGTGTGTACGAGGTGTACAGAGCGGAGCCGTGTGTACGAGGTGTACGGAGCACAGCCGCGTGTGTACGAGGTGTACGGAGCACAGCCGCGTGTGTACGAGGTGTACGGAGAGCAGCCGCGTGTGTACGAGGTGTACAGAGCGGAGCCGTGTGTACGAGGTGTACGGAGCACAGCCGCGTGTGTACGAGGTGTACGGAGCACAGCCGCGTGTGTACGAGGTGTACGGAGAGCAGCCGCGTGTGTACGAGGTGTACAGAGCGGAGCCGTGTGTACGAGGTGTACAGAGCAGAGCCGCGTTTGTACGAGGTGTACGGAGCACAGCCGCGTGTGTACGAGGTGTACGGAGCACAGCCGCGTGTGTACGAGGTGTACGGAGAGCAGCCGCGTGTGTACGAGGTGTACAGAGCGGAGCCGTGTGTACGAGGTGTACGGAGCAGAGCCGCGTTTGTACGAGGTGTACGGAGCACAGCCGCGTGTGTACGAGGTGTACGGAGCAGAGCCGTGTGTACGAGGTGTACGGAGCGGAGCCGTGTGTACGAGGTGTACGGAGCACAGCCGCGTGTGTACGAGGTGTACGGAGCGGAGCCGTGTGTACGAGGTGTACGGAGCACAGCCGCGTGTGTACGAGGTGTACGGAGCGCAGCCGCGTGTGTACGAGGTGTACGGAGCGGAGTCATGTGTAAGAGGTGTACGGAGCCATGTGTACAAGGTGTACGGAGCACAGCCGCATGTGTACAAGGTGTACGGAGCGGAGTCGTGTGTAAGAGGTGTACGGAGTCATGTGTACGAGGTGTACGGAGCACAGCTGCGTGTGTACGGAGCGGAGCCGTGTGTACGAGGTGTACGGAGCACTGCCGCGTGTGTACGAGGTGTACGGAGCACAGCCGCGTGTGTATGAGGTGTACGGAGTAGTGCCGTGTGTGTACGAGATGTATGGAGAGGAGCCGTATGTGTATGAGGTGTACGCAGCGGAGCTGTGTGTGTGCAAGGTATGCGGAGCAGTGTGTGCAATGTGTATGGAGCGGAGCGGTGTGTGTATGAGGTGTACGGAGTAGTGCCGTGTGTACGAGATGTATGGAGCGGAGCCGTGTGTGTATGAGGTGTATGGAGCGGAGCCGTGTATGAGGTGTATGGAGCAGAGCCGTGTGTGTATGAGGTGTATGGAGCGGAGCCGTGTATGAGGTGTATGGAGCAGAGCCGTGTGTGTATGAGGTGTATGGAGCAGAGCCGTGTATGAGGTGTATGGAGCGGAGCTGAATGTGTACGGAGCGGAGCCGTGTGTGTATGAGATGTATGGAGTGGAGCCGTGTGTACGGAGCGCAGCCGCGTGTGTAGGAGTAGCTATGTGTGGCCATTATCATGTGCGGCCAATATACTGTATAGAGCATCATGTGTGGCCATTATACAGTATGGAGCATCATGTGTGGTCACTATACAGTATTATTGAGCATCATGTGCGGTCATTATAGAGTATGGAGAATCATGTGTGGCCATTATACAGTATGGAGCATCATGTGCGGTCATTATACAGTATGGAGCATCATGTGCGGTCATTATACACTATGGAGCATCATGTGTGGTCATTATACAGTATGGAGCATCATGTGCGGTCATTATACAGTATGGAGCATCATGTGCGGTCATTATACAGTATGGAGCATCATGTGCGGCTATTATACAGTATGGAACATCATGTGCGGTCATTATACAGTATGGAGCCTCATGTGCGGTCATTATAAAGTATGGAGCCTCATGTGCGGTCATTATACAGTATGGAGCATCATGTGCGGCCATTATACAGTATGGAACATCATGTGCGGTCATTATACAGTATGGAACATCATGTGCGGTCATTATACAGTATGGAGCATCATGTGTGGCCATTATACAGTATGGAGCATCATGTGCGGTCATTATACAGTATGGAGCATCATGTGCGGCTATTATACAGTATGGAGCATCATGTGCGGCCATTATACAGTATGAAGCATCATGTACGGCCATTATACAGTATGGAGCATCATGTGCAGTCATTATACAGTATGGAGCATCATGTGCTGTCATACAGTATGGAGCATCATGTGCAGTCATTATACAGTATGGAGCATCATGTGCGGCTATTATACAGTATGGAGCATCATATGCGGTCATTATACAGTATGGAGCATCATGTGTGGCCATTATGGAGCATCATGTGCGGTCATTATACAATATTATACAATATGGAGCATCATGTGTGGTCATTATACAGTATAGAGCATCATGTGCGGTCATTATACAGTATGGAGCATCATGTGTGGCCATTATACAGTATGGAGCATCATGTGTGGCCATTATACAGTATTGAGCATCATGTGCGGTCATTATACAGTATGGAGCATCATGTGCAGTCACTATACAGTATGGAGCATCATGTGTGGCCATTATACAGTATTGAGCATCATGTGCGGTCATTATACAGTATGGAGCCTCATGTGCGGTCATTATAAAGTATGGAGCCTCATGTGCGGTCATTATACAGTATGGAGCATCATGTGCGGTCATTATAAAGTATGGAGCATCATGTGTGGCCATTATACAGTATAGAGCATCATGTGCGGTCATTATACAGTATGGAGCATCATGTGCGGTCATTATAAAGTATGGAGCATCATGTGTGGCCATTATACAGTATAGAGCATCATGTGCGGTCATTATACAGTATGGAGCATCATGTGTGGCCATTATACAGTATGGAGCATCATGTGCTGTCATTATACAGTATGGAGCATCATGTGCTGTCATTATACAGTATGGAGCATCATGTGCAGTCATTATACAGTATGGAGCATCATGTGCTGTCATACAGTATGGAGCATCATGTGCAGTCATTATACAGTATGGAGCATCATGTGCGGATATTATACAGTATGGAGCATCATATGCGGTCATTATACAGTATGGAGCATCATGTGTGGCCATTATGGAGCATCATGTGCGGTCATTATACAATATTATACAATATGGAGCATCATGTGTGGTCATTATACAGTATAGAGCATCATGTGCGGTCATTATACAGTATGGAGCATCATGTGTGGCCATTATACAGTATGGAGCATCATGTGTGGCCATTATACAGTATTGAGCATCATGTGCGGTCATTATACAGTATGGAGCATCATGTGCAGTCACTATACAGTATGGAGCATCATGTGTGGCCATTATACAGTATTGAGCATCATGTGGGGTCATTATACAGTATTGAGCATCATGTGGGGCCATTATACAGTATTGAGCATCATGTGGGGCCATTATACAGTATTGAGCATCATGTGGGGGTCATTATACAGTATTGAGCATCATGTGTGGCCATTATACAGTATTGAGCATCACGTGGGGTCATTATACAGTATTGAGCATCATGTGGGGTCATTATACAGTATTGAGCATCATGTGGGGCCATTATACAGTATTGAGCATCACGTGGGGTCATTATACAGTATTGAGCATCATGTGGGGCCATTATACAGTATGGAGCATCATGTGTGGCCATTATACAGTATGGAGCATCATGTGTGGCCATTATACAGTATTGAGCATCATGTGGGGTCATTATACAGTATTGAACATCATGTGTGGCCATTATACAGTATTGAGCATCATGTGGTCATGTGGGGTCATTATACAGTATGGAGCACTGTGTGGCCATTATACAGTATCGAGCACTGTGTGGCCATATTTTTTTTTTATAATTATTTTTTATGAACAGTGATCAGCAGTGCTAAATGGGTGTGGTTGAGACATGGATATGGATGTGACTAGTGAATGGGTGTGGTCAGAGGTGTGGCCTAAAATTTGCTGCGGCGCGCAAACTTTGCCCCTCTTTCCCAACTTCAAAAGTTGGGAGGTATGGTAATATGTGGTCTGGAAATGGTGCGGTGGTATTTGTCCCTTGTATGTGCTATTATTCGATCACTGTGGTTGTAATTTGTGGTCTGGTCATGGTGCGGTGGTATTTGTTCCTTGTATGTGATATTATTGGTCAAGATATACCTAAATTGTATTGCAGATTTTAACAAATATTTCCTAGGTTACAGTAGAGTAGGGCCCGGCCCTTTTTCTGGAATAATCTGGTTCGGTATATCATGACCCCCGTCACATGACCCCCGTCACATCCCTAACCAGGGATTCAAGCTTCAGGAGGCTAATTTGCATATTCCAGGTGCCTTCTGGGAGAAGCGAAGTCTCCCTAAGCTAGAAGATCGTTGGGTACAGCCGGGACCAGCTGCTTCGAAAGCATCACCAAACCAGGGATTCAAGCTTCAGGAGGCTAATTTGCATATTCCAGGTGCCTTCTGGGAGAAGCGAAGTCTCCCTAAGCTAGAAGATCGTTGGGTACAGCCGGGACCAGCTGCTTCGAAAGCATCACCAAACCAGGGATTTTTGCCTGTAGGACATTATTGCAAGAGAGCTTGGCTGAGTAGATTACACAAGAAGGAAAACACACAGCAAGTCAGCAGGATCTAGGAGCAACATGGCAGATGTGACAACCTACATGGTGAGCTGCAGCATGTGCTACATGTTCACAGATCGACCAGAAGAAGAATCAAATTTCACCTGTCAGAAGTGTAGACTAGTGGCCCTTTTAGAAGAAAAGGTGCGGGGTCTGGAAGAAAGAATAGCAACTTTGAAACTCATCAAAGAGAATGAAGACTTTCTAGACAGAACAGAAGCATCTCTACTGGTCACAGAAGGTGAAAAAAGTGTCAGAGAACCTCCAAAAGCAGATGAGTGGAAGCATGTGACCAAAAGAAGCAAGAAGACCATGGAGAAATCACCAACCACACAACTGAAGAACCGATATCAAATCTTTGTAGAGGATGAAGATGGCACACCTAAGAATGAAGCAATACCAGCAAGCAAAAAAGAAAAGGGCACACAGCAACAAGTGACAGCAAAAAGTACAGCCAAGAAGCAACGAAGAGTGGTGGTGGTGGGAGACTCACTACTGAGAGGCACAGAAGCAGCCATCTGCAGACCGGACATAACTGCAAGAGAAGTATGCTGCCTTCCAGGTGCGATGATCAAGGATGTGACCGATAGGATACCAAAGCTCTTCAGCTCCAAGGACGTCCACCCATTTCTTCTGATACATGTTGGCACCAATGACACGGCAAGGAAGGACCTACCGACAATCTGCAAGGACTTTGAAGAGTTGGGGAAGAAAGTAAAGGAACTGGATGCACAGGTAGTTTTTTCTTCTATCCTTCCAGTAGACGGGCATGGCACCAGGAGATGGAACAGGATCCTTGATGCAAACAACTGGCTAAGACGATGGTGCAGACAACAAGGATTTGGATTCCTGGACCACGGTGTGAATTACTGGTATGATGGACTCCTCGCCAGAGACGGACTACACCTCAACAAACCTGGGAAACACACATTCGCCAGAAGACTCGCTTCACTCATCAGGAGGGCGTTAAACTAGAAGAAGAGGGGACGGGAAGAAAAACATTAGACTCGAACAAAGAAGACCCAGGAAAACATACTCAGAAAGGAGGTAAGAACATTTCTAAAACAATCCACAGTGAGGAGATTGGAACAAAACAAAATCCTCTAAACTGCATGCTCGCAAACGCCAGAAGCCTGACAAACAAGATGGAAGAACTAGAAGCAGAAATATCTACAGGTAACTTTGACATAGTGGGAATAACCGAGACATGGTTAGATGAAAGCTATGACTGGGCAGTTAACTTACAGGGTTACAGTCTGTTTAGAAAGGATCGTAAAAATCGGAGAGGAGGAGGGGTTTGTCTCTATGTAAAGTCTTGTCTAAAGTCCACTTTAAGGGAGGATATTAGCGAAGGGAATGAGGATGTCGAGTCCATATGGGTCGAAATTCATGGAGGGAAAAATGGTAACAAAATTCTCATTGGGGTCTGTTACAAACCCCCAAATATAACAGAAACCATGGAAAGTCTACTTCTAAAGCAGATAGATGAAGCTGCAACCCATAATGAGGTCCTGGTTATGGGGGACTTTAACTACCCGGATATTAACTGGGAAACAGAAACCTGTGAAACCCATAAAGGCAACAGGTTTCTGCTAATAACCAAGAAAAATTATCTTTCACAATTGGTGCAGAATCCAACCAGAGGAGCAGCACTTTTAGACCTAATACTATCTAATAGACCTGACAGAATAACAAATCTGCAGGTGGTTGGGCATTTAGGAAATAGCGACCACAATATTGTGCAGTTTCACCTGTCTTTCACTAGGGGGACTTGTCAGGGAGTCACAAAAACATTGAACTTTAGGAAGGCAAAGTTTGAACAGCTTAGAGATGCCCTTAATCTGGTAGACTGGGACAATATCCTCAGAAATGAGAATACAGATAATAAATGGAAAATGTTTAAGAACATCCTAAATAGGCAGTGTAAGCGGTTTATACCTTGTGGGAATAAAAGGACTAGAAATAGGAAAAACCCAATGTGGCTAAACAAAGAAGTAAGACAGGCAATTAACAGTAAAAAGAAAGCATTTGCACTACTAAAGCAGGATGGCACCATTGAAGCTCTAAAAAACTATAGGGAGAAAAATACTTTAGCTAAAAAACTAATTAAAGCTGCCAAAAAGGAAACAGAGAAGCACATTGCTAAGGAGAGTAAAACTAATCCCAAACTGTTCTTCAACTATATCAATAGTAAAAGAATAAAAACTGAAAATGTAGGCCCCTTAAAAAATAGTGAGGAAAGAATGGTTGTAGATGACGAGGAAAAAGCTAACATATTAAACACCTTCTTCTCCACGGTATTCACGGTGGAAAATGAAATGCTAGGTGAAATCCCAAGAAACAATGAAAACCCTATATTAAGGGTCACCAATCTAACCCAAGAAGAGGTGCGAAACCGGCTAAATAAGATTAAAATAGATAAATCTCCGGGTCCGGATGGCATACACCCACGAGTACTAAGAGAACTAAGTAATGTAATAGATAAACCATTATTTCTTATTTTTAGTGACTCTATAGCGACAGGGTCTGTTCCGCAGGACTGGCGCATAGCAAATGTGGTGCCAATATTCAAAAAGGGCTCTAAAAGTGAACCTGGAAATTATAGGCCAGTAAGTCTAACCTCTATTGTTGGTAAAATATTTGAAGGGTTTCTGAGGGATGTTATTCTGGATTATCTCAATGAGAATAACTGTTTAACTCCATATCAGCATGGGTTTATGAGAAATCGCTCCTGTCAAACCAATCTAATCAGTTTTTATGAAGAGGTAAGCTATAGGCTGGACCACGGTGAGTCATTGGACCTGGTATATCTCGATTTTTCCAAAGCGTTTGATACCGTGCCGCACAAGAGGTTGGTACACAAAATGAGAATGCTTGGTCTGGGGGAAAATGTGTGTAAATGGGTTAGTAACTGGCTAAGTGATAGAAAGCAGAGGGTGGTTATAAATGGTATAGCCTCTAACTGGGTCGCTGTGACCAGTGGGTTACCGCAGGGGTCAGTATTGGGACCTGTTCTCTTCAACATATTCATTAATGATCTGGTAGAAGGTTTACACAGTAAAATATCGATATTTGCAGATGATACAAAACTATGTAAAGCAGTTAATACAAGAGAAGATAATATTCTGCTACAGATGGATCTGGATAGGTTGGAAACTTGGGCTGAAAGGTGGCAGATGAGGTTTAACAATGATAAATGTAAGGTTATACACATGGGAAGAGGGAATCAATATCACCATTACACACTGAACGGGAAACCACTGGGTAAATCTGACAGGGAGAAGGACTTGGGGATCCTAGTTAATGATAAACTTACCTGGAGCAGCCAGTGCCAGGCAGCAGCTGCCAAGGCAAACAGGATCATGGGGTGCATTAAAAGAGGTCTGGATACACATGATGAGAGCATTATACTGCCTCTGTACAAATCCCTAGTTAGACCGCACATGGAGTACTGTGTCCAGTTTTGGGCACCGGTGCTCAGGAAGGATATAATGGAACTAGAGAGAGTACAAAGGAGGGCAACAAAATTAATAAAGGGGATGGGAGAACTACAATACCCAGATAGATTAGCGAAATTAGGATTATTTAGTCTAGAAAAAAGACGACTGAGGGGCGATCTAATAACCATGTATAAGTATATAAGGGGACAATACAAATATCTCGCTGAGGATCTGTTTATACCAAGGAAGGTGACGGGCACAAGGGGGCATTCTTTGCGTCTGGAGAAGAGAAGGTTTTTCCACCAACATAGAAGAGGATTCTTTACTGTTAGGGCAGTGAGAATCTGGAATTGCTTGCCTGAGGAGGTGGTGATGGCGAACTCAGTCGAGGGGTTCAAGAGAGGCCTGGATGTCTTCCTGGAGCAGAACAATATTGTATCATACAATTATTAGGTTCTGTAGAAGGACGTAGATCTGGGGATTTATTATGATGGAATATAGGCTGAACTGGATGGACAAATGTCTTTTTTCGGCCTTACTAACTATGTTACTATGTTACATGACCCCCGTCACATGACCGGGGGGGCCCACAGTGTGTGAACAGCCCGGGGCCCTGGCTACCCTTAATCCACCCCTGTGCACGCCCCACTTTTCAGTTTTTGAATTTCCAGAAAAATTTAAAATAACCAATACATTTCATTCAACTTCACAATTGTGTCCCACTTGTTGTTGATTCTTCACCAAAAATTTACATTTGGAATCTTTATGTTTGAAGCATGATATGTGGGAAAAGGTTGGAAAGTTCCAGGTTGCCCAATACTTTCACAAGGCACTGTATATAAATATCTGGCAAAAATTAAGAGACCACTGCACAGTTTTATAAAAATCACCATCTCTACATGTCTGACGGCCATTGCATTCCAGCGTCAGTTGAATTCCATCCAGAGTTCACCTCATTCCACTTAATGTGCTTCTGATTAGGTGATCACCGGAACCAAATCTTACTTAATGAAGGAAAGTATAAAAAACACTGCTGTGTTCACAATCCTCTTGCAATAGGACAAGCTGGATGGCAAAACAAGTGCTGGTGATATCCCAAAAGTAATAGGAATGAAAAAAATAACTTTTAACCGTGCCAAAGGAGTTGAAATGAAAAGTGTTGAGTGAGGAAAAGAAGGGCTCACTTCTAGCTTTACTAGTAGAGAGACACAGTGAGCGTCATGTTGCCTCCATCCTTAATACTTCTGAGACTGCAATCCATTACAACAAGGTCAAGCAGCAGACACTGGGGACAACAAAGCTACAGATCGGCAGATGGTGAAAACGACTCTCCACTGATTGGGATGACCGTCATCTTATTCAAATGTCACTCAGCAACTGCAGGATGACATCAAGTGACCTACAAAAGGAATGGCAAATGGCAGCTGCTGTGAAGTGCACGGCAAGAACAGTTCGTAACAGGCTCCTAGAGGCAGGACTCAAGTCATGTAAAGCTAGAAAAAAGCCTTTCATCAATGAGAAGCAAAGGAGAGCCAGGCTGAAATTTGCCAAAGACCATAAGGATTGGACCATAGAGGACTGGAGTAAGATAATTTCTCTGATGAGTCTAATTTTCAGCTTTGCCCAACATCTGGTCGTCTAATGGTTAGTTGGAGACCTGGAGAGGCGTACAAGCCACAGTGTCTTGCACCCACTGTGAAATTTGGTGGAGCATCGGTGATGATCTCGAGATGCTTCAGCAAGGCTGGAATTGGGCAGGTTATTCTTTGTGAAGGACGTGTGAATCAAGCCGCATATAAGGTTATCCTGGAAAAAACAGTTGATTCCTTCTGCCCAGGCAATGTTCCCCAACTCTGAGGACTGGTTTTTCCAGCAGGACAAAGCGCCATGCCACACAGCTAGGTTAATCAAGGTGTGGATGAAGGACCACCACATCAATAACCTGTCATGGGCAGCCCAATCTCCAGACCTGAATCCCATTGAAAACCTCTGGAATGTAATCAAGAGGAAGATGGATCGTCACAAGCAGGGCCGTATTTGCCACTAGGCACGCGAGGGCACGTGCCTAGGGTGGCGACATTGCGGGGGGCAGCACTTGAGCAAGGTGTTTTGTTTTTGTTTTTTTATAAGTCCCGGGTCAAAAATGTGACCGACGGCCTCGCCCCCCCGCCTCCGAGTCCCCCCACCTCCAAGTCTCCGAGTCCCCCCGCCTCTGAGTCCCACCCACCCTCCTTGAAGATGATACTCACCTGCTCCAGCGATGCCTGGTCTCAGCGTCTGTAGCGCGTCCTGAGTGAGCGGTCATGTGGTACCGCTAATTAAGGTCATGAATATGCGCATATTCATGACCTTAATTAGCGGTACCACATGACCGCACCGCTCACTCAGGAAGAAGGCGCTGCGACGGGACAGAGCCGGAGCCGGAGGGATGTCGGCGCGGCGTGTGGGACAGGCAGCTGACAGGTGAGTATGAGGGACGGGGGGCAGGGGGGAGGAAGGTAAGCCACCCGCGCCATGCAAGATGGCCCGGGAGAAGGAGCGGGGGAGGGGGTGGAGAGATGAGCCATGCAGAGGGAGGGAGGGAGGGAGGAATTATGAGCCATCAGCCATGCATAGGGAGGGAGGGGGGTTGGAATTATGAGCCATCAGCCATGCATAGGGAGGGAGGGGGGGAATTATGAGCCATCAGCCATGCATAGGGAGGGAGGGGGGGGAATTATGAGCCATCAGCCATGCATAGGGAGGGGGGGGGGAATTATGAGCCATCAGCCATGCATAGGGAGGGAGGGGGGGAATTATGAGCCATCAGCCATGCATAGGGAGGGAGGGGGGGGGGAATTATGAGCCATCAGCCATGCATAGGGAGGGAGGGGGGGAATTATGAGCCATCAGCCATGCATAGGGAGGGGGGGGAATTATGAGCCATCAGCCATGCATAGGGAGGGGGGGGGGGGAATTATGAGCCTTCAGCCATGCATAGGGAGGGAGGGGGGGATTATGAGCCATCAGCCATGCATAGGGAGGGAGGGGTTGGAATTATGGGCCATCAGCCATGCATAGGGAGGGAGGGGGGTGGAATTATGAACCATCAGCCATGCATAGGGAGGGAGGGGGGGAATTATGAGCCATCAGCCATGCATAGGGGGGGGGGAATTATGAGCCATCAGCCATGCATAGGGAGGGAGGGGGGGGGAATTATGAGCCATCAGCCATGCATAGGGAGGGAGGGGGGGAATTATGAGCCATCAGCCATGCATAGGGAGGGAGGGAGGGTAATTATGAGCCATTAGCCTTGCATAGGGAGGGAGGGGGGAATTATGAGCCATCAGACATGCATAGGGAGGGGGGGGGGGAATTATGAGCCATCAGCCATGCATAGGGAGGGAGGGGGGGAATTATGAGCCATCAGCCATGCATAGGGAGGGAGGGGGGGAATTATGAGCCATCAGCCATGCATAGGGAGGGAGGGGGGGGGGAATTATGAGCCATCAGCCATGCATAGGGAGGGAGGGGGGGGAATTATGAGCCATCAGCCATGCATAGGGAGGGAGGGGGGGGAATTATGAGCCATCAGCCATGCATACAGGGGGGATTATGAGCCATCAGCCATGCATACAGGGGGGGGATTATGAGCCATCAGCCATGCATACAGGGGGGGGGGGGATTCTGAGCCATCAGCCATGCATACAGGGGGGGGAATTATGAGCCATCAGCCATGCATACAGGGGGGGGAATTATGAGCCATCAGCCATGCATACAGGGGGGGGAGAATTATGAGCCATGCATACAGGAGGAGGGGGGCCATTATAAAGTATGGAGCATCATGTATGGCCATTATACAGTATGGAGCATCATGTGCGGTCATTATACAGTATGGAGCATCATGTGGGGCCATTATAAAGTATGGAGCATCATGTGAGGTCATTATACAGTATGAAGCATCATGTGGGGCCATTATAAAGTATGGAGCATCATGTGAGGTCATTATACAGTATGGAGCATCATGTGGGGCCATTATAAAGTATGGAGCATCATGTGAGGTCATTATACAGTATGGAGCATGATGTGCAGTCATTATACAGTATGGAGCATCATGTGGGGCCATTTGTTATGACCTGGTGGTAAGGACAATAATGGACCTGGTGGTTAAGAGCACACGGAATGACCTGATAGTTACTAATAATATAGGACGAGCTCTGAGACGTGGGAACTCTGCTGACCGCAATCCCTAATCCTATCACACACACTAGAAATAGCCGTGGATTGCTCCTAACGCTCCCTATGCAACTCGACACAGCCTAAGAAACTAGCTAGCCCTAGAGATAGAAAAATAAAGCCTACCTTGCCTCAGAGAAATTCCCCAAAGGAAAAGGCAGCCCCCCACATATAGTGACTGTGAGTAAAGATGAAAATTACAAACACAGAGATGAAATAGGTTTAGCAAAGTGAGGCCCGACTTACTGAACAGACAGAGGATAGGAGAGGTAACTTTGCGGTCAGCACAAAAAACTACAAAAAGACCACGCAGAGGGCGCAAAAAGACCCTCCGCACCGACTCACGGTGCGGAGGCGCTCCCTCTGCGTCCCAGAGCTTCCAGCAAGCAAGACAAAAATCAAAATAGCAAGCTGGACAGAAAAATAGCAAACCAGAGAAAAACAAGCAGGAACTTACCTTCTGCTGGGAAGACAGGTCACAAGAACGATCCAGGAGAGAACTAGACCAATACTGGAACATTGACAGGTGGCATGGAGCAATGATCTAAGTGGAGTTAAATAGAGCAGCCAGCTAACGAATTAACCTCATCACCTGTGGAAGGAAACTCAGAAGCCGCAGCTCCACTCACAACCACCAGAGGAAGCCCATGGACAGAGCCAGCCGAAGTACCATTCATGACCACAGGAGGGAGCTTGACAACAGAATTCACAACAGTACCCCCCCCCCCTTGAGGAGGGGTCACCGAACCCTCACCAGAGCCCCCCGGCCGACCAGGACGAGCCAAATGAAAGGCACGAACCAGATCGGCAGCATGAACATCGGAGGCAAAGACCCAGGAATTATCTTCCTGACCATAACCCTTCCACTTGACCAGGTACTGGAGTTTCTGTCTCGAAATACAAGAATCCAAAATCTTCTCCACCACATACTCCAACTCCCCCTCAACCAACACCGGGGCAGGAGGATCAACGGATGGAACCACAGGCGCCACGTATCTCCGCAACAATGACCTATGGAATACATTATGGATGGCAAAAGAAGCTGGAAGGATCAAACGAAACGACACAGGATTGAGAACCTCAGAAATCTTATACGGACCAATGAAACGAGGCTTAAACTTAGGAGAGGAAACCTTCATAGGAACATAACGAGATGACAACCAAACCAAATCCCCAACACGAAGTCGGGGACCCACACAGCGCCGGCGGTTAGCGAAACGTTGAGCCTTCTCCTGGGACAATGTCAAATTGTCCACCACATGAGTCCAAATCTGCTGCAACCTATCCACCACAGTATCTACACCAGGACAGTGTGAAGACTCAACCTGCCCTGAAGAGAAACGAGGATGGAAACCAGAATTGCAGAAAAACGGCGAAACCAAAGTAGCCGAGCTGGCCCGATTATTAAGGGCGAACTCAGCCAAAGGCAAAAAGGACACCCAATCATCCTGATCAGCAGAAACAAAGCATCTCAGATATGTTTCCAAAGTCTGATTAGTTCGTTCGGTTTGGCCATTTGTCTGAGGATGGAAAGGCAAGGAAAAAGACAAATAAATGCCCATCCTAGCACAAAAGGCTCGCCAAAACCTCGAAACAAACTGGGAACCTCTGTCCGAAACGATGTTCTCCGGAATGCCATGTAAACGAACCACATGCTGGAAAAACAATGGCACCAAATCAGAGGAGGAAGGCAATTTAGACAAGGGTACCAAATGGACCATCTTAGAGAAGCGATCAAAACCACCCAAATGACCGACATCTTTTGAGAGACAGGGAGATCCGAAATAAAATCCATAGAGATATGCGTCCAGGGCCTCTTCGGGACCGGCAAGGGCAAAAGCAACCCACTGGCACGAGAACAGCAGGGCTTAGCCCGAGCACAAGTCCCACAGGACTGCACAAAACAATGCACATCCCGCGACAAAGACGGCCACCAAAAGGATCTAGCCACCAAATCTCTGGTACCAAAGATTCCAGGATGACCAGCCAACACCGAACAATGAACCTCAGAGATAACTCTACTAGTCCATTTATCAGGGACAAACAGTTTCTCCGCTGGGCAACGGTCAGGTCTATCAGCCTGAAATTTTTGCAGCACCCGCCGTAAATCAGGGGAGATGGCAGACAAAATTACCCCCTCTTTGAGAATACCCGCCGGCTCAGGAACACCCGGAGAGTCGGGCACAAAACTCCTTGACAGGGCATCAGCCTTCACATTCTTAGAACCTGGAAGGTATGAAACCACAAAATCAAAACGGGAGAAAAATAGCGACCAACGAGCCTGTCTAGGATTCAACCATTTGGCAGACTCGAGATAAGTCAAATTCTTGTGATCCGTCAAGACCACCACGCGATGCTTGGCTCCTTCAAGCCAATGACGCCACTCCTCGAATGCCCACTTCATGGCCAACAACTCGATTGCCAACATCATAATTGCGCTCAGCAGGCGAAAACTTCCTGGAAAAGAAGGCGCATGGCTTCATCACCGAGCCATCAGAACTTCTTTGCGACAAAACAGCCCCTGCTCCAATCTCAGAAGCATCAACCTCGACCTGAAACGGAAGCGAAACATCTGGCTGGCACAACACAGGGGCAGAAGAAAAACGACGCTTCAACTCCTGAAAAGCTTCCACAGCCGCAGAAGACCAATTGACCACATCAGCACCCTTCTTGGTCAAATCAGTCAATGGTTTAGCAACACTAGAAAAATTACTGATGAAGCGACGATAAAAATTAGCAAAGCCCAGGAACTTTTGCAGACTCTTCACAGATGTCGGCTGAGTCCAATCATAAATGGCCTGGACCTTAACAGGGTCCATCTCGATAGTAGAAGGGGAAAAAATGAAACCCAAAAATGAAACCTTCTGAACTCCAAAGAGACACTTTGACCCCTTCACAAACAAAGAATTCGCACGAAGGACTTGGAACACCATTCTGACCTGCTTCACGTGAGACTCCCAATCATCCGAAAAGACCAAAATATCATCCAAATATACAATCAGGAATTTATCCAGGTACTCTCGGAAGATGTCATGCATAAAGGACTGAAATACTGATGGAGCATTGGAAAGCCCGAATGGCATAACCAGGTACTCAAAATGGCCCTCGGGCGTATTAAATGCTGTTTTCCATTCATCGCCCTGTTTAATACGCACAAGATTATACGCACCACGAAGATCTATCTTGGTGAACCAACTAGCCCCCTTAATCCGAGCAAATAAATCCGACAGCAGCGGCAAAGGGTACTGAAATTTGACTGTGATCTTATTAAGAAGGCGGTAATCAATACAAGGTCTCAAAGAACCATCCTTCTTGGCCACAAAAAAGAACCCTGCTCCCAATGGTGACGACGACGGGCGAATATGACCCTTCTCCAAGGATTCCTTTACATAACTCCGCATAGCGGCGTGCTCTGGCACAGATAAATTGAACAGTCGGCCCTTAGGAAACTTACTACCAGGAATCAAATTGATAGCACAATCGCAATCCCTATGAGGAGGTAGGGCACTGGATTTGGGCTCATCAAATACATCCCGGTAATCCGACAAAAACTCCGGGACTTCAGAAGGGGTGGATGACGAAATAGACAGCAATGGAACATCACCATGTACCCCCTGACAACCCCAGCTGGACACAGACATAGATTTCCAATCCAATACTGGATTATGGACCTGTAGCCATGGCAACCCCAAAACGACCACATCATGCAGATTATGCAACACCAAAAAGCGATTATGCAACACCAAGAACCATGCACATGGTCAAATGGGTCCAATACTGAGGCTTATTCTTGGCCAAAGGCGTAGCATCAATTCCTCTCAATGGAATAGGATACTGCAAGGGCTCCAAGAAAAAACCACAGCGCCTAGCAAACTCCAAGTCCATCAAATTCAGGGCAGCGCCTGAATCCACAAATGCCATAACAGAATAGGATGACAAAGAGCAAATCAGAGTAACGGACAAAAGAAATTTCGACTGTACCGTACCAATGGTAGCAGACCTAGCGAAACGCTTAGTGCGCTTAGGACAATCGGAGATAGCATGAGTGGAATCACCACAGTAAAAACACAGCCCATTCTGACGTCTGTGTTCCTGCCGTTCAGCTCTGGTCAAAGTCCTATCACATTGCATAGGCTCAGGTCTATGCTCAGATAATACCGCCAAATGGTGCACAGCTTTACGCTCACGCAAGCGTCGATCGATCTGAATGGCCAAAGACATAGACTCATTCAGACCAACAGGCATGGGAAATCCCACCATGACATCCTTAAGGGCTTCAGAGAGACCCTTTCTGAAAATTGCTGCCAGGGCACATTCATTCCACTGAGTGAGTACAGACCATTTCCTAAACTTCTGACAATATATTTCTACCTCATCCTGACCCTGACACAGAGCCAGCAAGATTTTCTCTGCCTGATCCACTGAATTAGGTTCATCATAAAGCAATCCGAGCGCCAGAAAAAACGCATCAACATCACGCAATGCCGGATCTCCTGGCGCAAGGGAAAATGCCCAGTCTTGAGGGTCGCCACGTAACAAAGAAATAATGATTTTCACTTGTTGAACAGGGTCACCTGAGGAGCGAGGTTTCAAAGCTAGAAACAATTTACAATTATTTTTGAAATTCAAGAACTTAGATCTATCACCAAAAAATAAATCAGGAATTGGAATCCTAGGCTCTGACATCGGATTCTGAACCACAAAATCTTGAATGTTTTGTACCCTTGCAGTGAGATTATTCATACAAGAGGACAGACCTTGAATGTCCATATCTACACCTGTATCCTGAACCACCCAGAGGTAAAGGGGAAAAGAGAGACAAAACACACTGCAAAGAAAAAAAAATGGTCTCAGAACTTCTCTTATCCCTCTATTGAGATGCATTAATACTTTGGGCCACCTGTACTGTTATAACCTGGTGGTAAGGACAATAATGGACCTGGTGGTTAAGAGTACACGGAATGACCTGATAGTTACTAATAATATAGGACGAGCTCTGAGACGTGGGAACTCTGCTGACTGCAATCCCTAATCCTATCACACACACTAGAAATAGCCGTGGATTGCTCCTAACGCTCCCTATGCAACTCGACACAGCCTAAGAAACTAGCTAGCCCTAGAGATAGAAAAATAAAGCCTACCTTGCCTCAGAGAAATTCCCCAAAGAAAAAGGCAGCCCCCCACATACAATGACTGTGAGTAAAGATGAAAATTGCAAACACAGAGATGAAATAGGTTTAGCAAAGTGAGGCCCGACTTACTGAACAGACAGAGGATAGGAAAGGTAACTTTGCGGTCAGCACAAAAAACTACAAAAAGACCACGCAGAGGGCGCAAAAAGACCCTCCGCACCGACTCACGGTGCGGAGGCGCTCCCTCTGCGTCCCAGAGCTTCCAGCAAGCAAGACAAAAATCAAAATAGCAAGCTGGACAGAAAAATAGCAAACCAGAGAAAAACAAGCAGGAACTTAGCTTCTGCTGGGAAGACAGGTCACAAGAACGATCCAGGAGAGAACTAGACCAATACTGGAACATTGACAGGTGGCATGGAGCAATGATCTAAGTGGAGTTAAATAGAGCAGCCAGCTAACGAATTAACCTCGTCACCTGTGGAAGGAAACTCAGAAGCCGCAGCTCCACTCACAACCACCAGAGGAAGCCCATGGACAGAACCAGCCGAAGTACCATTCATGACCACAAGAGGGAGCTTGACAACAGAATTCACAACAGTCATTTTAAAGTATGGAGCATCATGTGAGGTCATTATACAGTATTGAGCATCATGTGTGGCCATTATACAGTATGGAGCATCATGTGGGATCATTATACAGTATTGAGCATCATGTGCGGTCATTATACAGTATGGAGCATCACGTGTGGCCATTATAAAGTATGGAGCATCATGTGAGGTCATTATACAGTATTGAGCATCATGTGTGGCCATTATACTGTATGGAGCATCATGTGTGGCCATTATACAGTATGGAGCATCATGTGAGGTCATTATACAGTATTGAGCATCATGTGCGGTCATTATACAGTATGGAGCATCATGTGCGGTCATTATACAGTATGGAGCATCATGTGAGGTCATTATACAGTATGGAGCATCATGTGAGGTCATTATACAGTATTGAGCATCATGTGCGGCCATTATACTGTATGGAGCATCATGTGAGGCCATTATACAGTATGGAGCATCATGTGCGGCCATTATACAGTATTGAGCATCATGTGTGGCCATTATACTGTATGGAGCATCATGTGTGGCCATTATACAGTATGGAGCATCATGTGCGGCCATTATACAGTATTGAGCATCATGTGTGGCCATTATGCAGTATGGAGTATCATGTGTGGCCATTATACAGTATGGAGCATCATGTGCGGCCATTATACAGTATTGAGCATCATGTGTGGCCATTATACAGTATGGAGCATCATGTGTGGCCATTATACAGTATGGAGCATCATGTGTGGCCATTATACAGTATGGAGCATCATGTTCGGCCATTATACAGTATTGAGCATCATGTGTGGTCATTATACAGTATGGAGCATCATGTGTGGCCATTATACAGTATGGAGCATCATGTGTGGCCATTATACAGTATGGAGCATCATGTGTGGCCATTATACAGTATGGAGCATCATGTAGGGCCATTATACAGTATGTGGAGCACTGCATAGCCATTGTACAGTGTGGAGCACTGCGTGGCCATATTTTTGTTTTGTTTTAATGTATATGAAACAGTGTGATCAGCAGTGCTGAATGGGTGTGGTTGGGACTTGGATATGGGTGTGATTAGTTGTGAAATGGGTGTGGTCAGAGGCGTGGCCTAAAATTTGCCGCGGCGCACTACGTGCACCGCAACCTTTACACCTTTTTCCCTTCTTCAAAAGTTGGGAGGTATGGTACCGCATTTCCCAGATCACAGCAAGTACCACAAATCCCATAGGGAATGAATGAAACCAAACACAATGTTGCCGTAAGTGATCCGTTACATGGCAGATGCAGAAAAACTGCCGGATCTGCTGCAAAAGGCGACTTTCACAACAGCGATTCTTGCCAAAGTCACTGCCGATAGTGTCTTACTCACCAGAGGGGGAGGCAGCACTAAAAGTGCCTAGGGCAGCAGAAACTCTAAATATGGCCCTGGTCACAATACATCAACAGAAGAACTGCTTACATTTTTGTACCAGGAGTGGCATAAGGTCACCCAAAAGCAGCGTGAAAGACTGGTGGAAAGCATGCCAAGACGCATGAAAGCTGTGATAAAAATCATGGTTATTCCACAAAAAGTTGATCTCTGAACTCTTCCTGAGTTAAAACATTAGTATTGTTGTTTCTAAATGATTATGAACTTGTTTTTTTGTATTATTTCAGGTCTGCAAGCGATGCATTTTTTTGTTATTTTGACCATTTCTCATTTCCTGAAAATAAATACAAAATTTATTGCTTGATACTTTAGAAACATGTTGTCAGTAGTTTATAGAATAAAAGAACAATTTACATTTTACTCAAAAATATACATAGAAAGAGAAAAATCAGACAAACTGAAAATTTTGCAGTGGTCTCTGAATTTTTGCCAGAGCTGTATAATGTTCATTCCCCACCTGTCAAGCACAGGGAATATACGTAATATACACCTGTATATATGGGATATGTGTTCTTTCCTCTATTATCTACGTATATTTCATGTTCATTCCCCACCTACAGTTAGGTCCATTTATATTTGGACAGAGACAACATTTTTCTAATTTTGGTTATAGACATTACCACAATGAATTTTAAACAAAAATATTCAGATGCAGTTGAAGTTCCGACTTTCAGCTTTCATTTGAGGGTATCCACATTAAAATTGGATGAAGGGTTTAGGAGTTTCAGCTCCTTAACATGTGGCATCCTGTTTTTAAAGGGACCAAAAGTAATTGGACAGATTCAATAATTTTAAATAAAATGTTCATTTTTAGTACTTGGTTGAAAACCCTTTGTTAGCAATGACTGCCTGAAGTCTTGAACTCATGGACATCACCAGACGCTTTGTTTCCTCCTTTTTGATGCTCTGCCAGGTCTTCACTGCGGTGGTTTTCAGTTGCTGTTTGTTTCTGGGCCTTTCTGTCTGAAGTTTAGTCTTTAACAAGTGAAATGCTGCTCAATTGGGTTGAGATCAGGTGACTGACTTGGCCATTCAAGAATATTCCACTTCTTTGCTTTAATAAACTCCTGGGTGGCTTTGGCTTTATGTTTTGGGTCATTACCCATCTGTAGTATGAAACGACGACCAATCAGTTTGGCTGCATTTGGCTGGATCTGAGCACACAGTATGGTGGCTCTGAATACCTCAGAATTCATTTGGCTGCTTCTGTCCGGTGTCACATCATCAATAAACACTAGTGACCCAGTGCCACTGGCAGCCATGCATGCCCAAGCCATCACACTGCCTCCGCCGTGTTTTACAGATGGTGGTATGCTTTGGATCATAAGCTGTACCACGCCTTCGCCATACTTTTCTCTTTCCATCATTCTGGTAGAGGTTGATCTTGGTTTCATCTGTCCAAAGAATGTTCTTCCAGAACTGTGCTGGCTTTTTTAGATGTTTTTTAGCAAAGTCCAGTCTCGCCTTTTTATTCTTGATGCTTATGAGTGGCTTGCACCGTGCAGTGAACCCTCTGTATTTACTTTCATGCAGTCTTCTTTTTATGGTAGATTTGGATGTTGATACGCCGACCTCCTGGAGAGTGTTGGTCACTTGGTTGGCTGTTGTGAAGGGGTTTCTCTTCACCATGGAGATTATTCTGCGATCATCCACCACTGTTGTCTTCCGTGGGCGCCCAGGTCTTTTTGCATTGATGAGTTCACCAGTGCTTTCTTTCTTTCTCAGGATGGACCAAACTGTAGATTTTGCCACTCCTAATATTATAGCAATTTCTCGGATGGGTTTTTTCTGTTTTCGCAGCTTAAGGATGGCTTGTTTCACCTGCATGGAAAGCTCCTTTGACCGCATGTTTACTTCACAGCAAAACCTTCCAAATGCAAGCACCACACCTCAAATCCACTCCAGGCCTTTTATCTGCTTAATTGAGAATGACATAACGAAGGGATTGTCCACACCTGTCCATGAAATAGCCTTGGAGTCAATTGTCCAATTACTTTTGGTCCCTTTAAAAACAGGATGCCACATGTTAAGGAGCTGAAACTCCTAAACCCTTCATCCAATTTTAATGTAAATACCCTCAAATGAAAGCTGAAAGTCTGTACTTCAACTGTATCTGAATTGTTGTGTTTAAAATTCATTGTGGTAATGTCTATAACCAAAATTAGAAAAATGTTGTCTCTGTCCAAATATATATGGACCTAACTGTATAAAGCTCAGGGAATATAACATACACTTGTTTATATGGGATATGTGTTCATTCCTCTCTTATTTACCTACATTTCATGTTCATTCCCCACCTATCAAGCACAGGGAATATAATATACACAGTATGATGCTCCCACAGTGCCGCACACACAGTATGATACCCCCCCAGGTCTCTATACACATTATGATGCCCCTATGGTGCTCCACATACAGTATAATGACCCACACACACACAGTAGGATGCCCCTACATCCTCTAAGACAGTATGATGCCCTCCATGGCTCTCTATACACAGTGTAATGTCCCCACAGTGCCGCACACACAGTATGATACCTCCCAGGTCTCTATACACATTATGATGCCCCTATGGTGCTTCACATACAGTATAATGACCCACACACACACAGTAGGATGCCCCTACATCCTCTAAGACAGTATGATGCGCTCCATGGCTCTCTATACACAGTGTAATGTCCCCACAGTGCCGCACACACAGTATGATACCCCCCAGGTCTCTATACACATTATGATGCCCCTATGGTGCTCCACATACAGTATAATGACACACACACACACACACACACACACACACACACACACACACACACACACACACACACACACACACACACACTATGATGCCCCTACATCCTCTGAGACAGTATGATGCCCTCCATGGCTCTCTATACACAGTGTAAAGTCCCCACAGTGCCACACACACAGTATGATACCCCCCAGGTCTCTATACACATTATGATGCCCCTATGGTGCTCCACATACAGTATAATGACCCACACACACACAGTATGATGCCCCTACATCCTCTGAGACAGTATGATGCCCTCCATGGCTCTCTATACACAGTGTAATGTCCCCACAGTGCTGCACACACAGTATGATACCCCCCAGGTCTCTATACACATTATGATGCCCCTATGGTGCTCCACATACAGTATAATGACCCACACACACACAGTAGGATGCCCCTACATCCTCTGAGACAGTATGATGCCCTCCATGGCTCTCTATACACAGTGTAATGTCCCCACAGTGCCGCACACACTATGATGCCCCTACAGCTCTCTATACACAGTGTAATGGTGGAGCGCCCGCTAGGGCTGTGGGATACTCCTCACTGGGCCGGCAGTTTGTAAAGGGAACATGTCACGGCAGCAATGACCCGGTTCGTGACCCAGGGCGTCCTATAAAAGATGTGAGAAAGGGGAATAAAGTTTATGGGATTAAATGTTTGTGATGCCACCTGTGGTACTCGGCAATAAAGGTGATGTTAGCCAACGCTGCTTGAAGAATCCGCTGGGGTTGATGGTGATGCAGCAGAGTTGGTACAGCTCTCCACAGGAAGAGCTTTAGTCCCAGGGAACTTAGGTTGTAAAAGATGAAGATGCTGATGGTGGATGTGGTGCAGGGTGGATGGCGCAGTAAATAAGTGTGAGGACAAAGCAGGGTGCAGTTTCCAATACTTAAATCACAGTTGCCCCAGCCGGGGTGCTGTGTCCTCCAGGTCTGTGGTCCAGCCAGCTCTCAAGCAATTTTGGTGCGCTATCCAGAACCCTCTTTCTGAAGTTCCTTTCTCTGGGTGTCTCTCTGCGCTGGCTTCGCCTCTCCTGCCCTGCACCTGCCACTCAGTGTCCCAAGCCAGCAGCCTTGGATCTTGTCTGGCGGTGTGCACTAAATGCCCCAGGATCCTATATGGCTGCCTTTTCAGCGAATGTGTGTAGATGTGGCTGTGCTTCTTGCAAAAGCCACAGCCACTGGTTAGCTAGCTTAGTCCTTAGTTTCTCTACTAGAATAGGGTCGGTCCCCTGACTGTGACCTGGTCCCTCCACCTGAATATAGTCAGTGTGAATACGAGCCCCACGGGTGGACTTCTCTCTGCTCGTGCCTCTAGGACCCCTTCTGGGAGCTTCATTCTGCTTCTCCTCTCTTCTGTCTGTCAGGAGCTGCAGACCCTCATGTCTGCTCAGCTCCACTTCCCTTACCATCTCCTCTCTCCTTCCTCACAAGCTCCTCCCCTACAATACCTACCCCACCCAGTCCTCCTACACCCTTTCCTACCCAGCCTGGGATGAGGCCATCCTCCCTTAGGGTACGCCCAGGTGCCCCGACTGAGTTGCTAGTGTTGGATGCAGGTGTAGGGTTCTGTGCCATGCCCCCTCCTTACCTGAGAGCAGAATACCACACCTCTGGGTGAGGTGAAATACTCTGTGGTGACTGGACCCTCAGGGGCGCCACAATGGCATCACACTTGCCTGCATAAGCTGGTCTCTGTTGTCTGGTCACATTCCACGTATATTTCCAGTCGGCACTCAAATAAATGGTGATGCTCATGTCACGGGATGGTGTCCCACTCATGAATATATGTGTAGACCGCCACTCATGTATGTTGCAATCAACTCTAAACTTTATTCCGTAAAATCTTAAAATATCAGATATATGATGTATTTTGCACTGAAACCAAAGCCTTGTTCAAACAGTTTAGCTTTGGTCTTTACATCTCTTCATGAGTGTTTCCCGGTCACAAAACATTCTCATGTCACGTAACCCGAAGGTTCACGCTGGATCTTCAGTGTCTACATGGAATGGCGAAGTTGGGGATCTTTTTTCTCCTTGCTCAATCACTTTGTTCAACTGTACCCGTGTCCTAACAAGAAACATAAACTATAATGAAATGTAGGCTCTTGTAGAACTTGAGAACCTACTGTAACTGAGCATGTTGGAAGGGTATCCTTCACCAATGATCTCTCCTCGTCAGACAGAACCAATCATTTCTGCTTTCAAGACAAATATTTACCATTTCGGATAGACCGTAATCTCTGCACTTGTTCAGACAACACTTTAGACGTAGATCCAAATTATTTAGAATTTTAGTTAGAAATTACTATTTCACCAGCCGGGGATGACCAGGTTCTGTCTGACATGCAGCCCAGGACATTCCAAAATGTGAGTATTTACCCCCATCTGCTGGTAACACTTGTACATGAGAAAGCAAGCCGAGGCTTCGGGTAGAAGTGGAGACCCCTGCGTCTCATCATACAGTACTGTACAAAAATATAGAAAAACAGCCGCACACACATTTATTTATATATATATACAGTATATATATATATATATATATATAATTTATTTATTTAATTTATTTTTTACTTGTACCGAAGCCAGTTGTTTCTTTTTTTTATGTCTGAATTCTTTGCATCCTTTCTTGTATTATATGAGACAGAAATATTCTACGTTTAAAGAAATAAAAATGGAAATAGAGGTCAAAGATAGTAAGAATACATTTTCAATCCACTGCGGAGATCCTGGTATCACTTCTGTGCACCTCACTGACTTGGCATCGTTTGCCAGATTCATCCCCCGAAGCATGCTCTCATATCTAATCCATGCTGTCATTGTTTTCTGCTACTTTTCCGTGTTTGAAATCTTTACTATCTAAGTTTCTGGTTACAGTTTCTATCCACAGGATGGTACCTGGTAGATTGGTGGGTCGATTACCCCAGAGGTAATAAGAACAGGGGTCTTGTGAATCTCATGGTTCTCATCCATTCAGAGTCTATAGGACAGACGGAAATAGCAAAACCCGCACATTGCAGTTATTGCCGATCTAGGGGATAGATGAGATCTTGGTATAGCTGGAATCCCTTTTTAAATCTTAAAAGGACTCTGTCACCATGTTTTTCCTATCCCATCTGAGATCAGCATGGTGTAGGTAGGGGCAGAGACTCTGATTCCAGCGATGTGTCACTTATTGGGCTGCTTGCTGCAGTTTTGATAAAATCCCTGTTTTCTCTGCTACAGATCTAGCAGTTCTCTGAATGGTGAGCTCTGTACTATCCCTTCACTTCACTGTATGTTTTGCTGGTTCCTCCTCCTCTCACCTTCCCCTTACTGTTGGGGTTCCTCAAGGATCAGTCCTGGGCCCCCTCCTCTTCTCGTTGTATACTGCCCCTATTGGACAAACAATCAGTAGATTTGGTTTCCAGTACCATCTCTGTGCTGATGACACCCAATTATACACTTCTTCTCCTGATATCTCGCCTGCCTTTTTAGAAAACACCAGTGATTGTCTTACCGCTGTCTCTAGCATCATGTCCTCCCTCTATCTGAAACTAAACCTATCAAAAACTGAACTCCTCGTGTTCTCTCCCTCTACTAACCCACCTTTGCCTGACATTGCCATCTCCGTGTGCGGTTCCACCATTACTCCAAAGCAACATGCCCGCTGCCTTGGGGTCATCCTTGATTCTGACCTTTCATTCACCCCCTACATCCGATCACTGGCTCGCTCTTCTTACCTGCATCTCAAAAACATTTCTAGAATTCGCCCTTTTCTTACTTTCGACTCTGCAAAAACTCTGTTTCACTTATTCATTCTCGTCTGGACTATTGTAACTCTCTACTAATCGGCCTCCCTCTTACCAAACTCTCCCCGCTCCAATCTGTCCTGAATGCTGCTGCCAGGATCATATTCCTCACCAACCGTTACACCGATGCCTCTACCTTGTGCCAGTCATTACACTGGTTACCCATCCACTCCAGAATCCAGTACAAAACTACTACCCTCATCCACAAAGCACTCCATGGCTCAGCACCACACTACATCTCCTCCCTGGTATCAGTCTACCACCCTACCCGTGCCCTCCGCTCCGCTAATGACCTCAGATTAGCATCCTCAATAATCAGAACCTCCCACTCCCGTCTCGAAGACTTTACACGTGCTGCGCCGATTCTTTGGAATGCACTACCTAGGTTAATACGATTAATCCCCAATCCCCACAGTTTTAAGCGTGCCCTAAAAACTCATTTGTTCAGACTGGCCTACCGCCTCAACGCATTAACCTAACGATCCCTGTGTGGCCTATTTAAAAAAAAAAAAAAAAAAATGTTCTCATTCACTTTATGCAGTATTAGCCCTCTGTGTCTGTACTGCTACATACTTAAGCAGTTAACTGGTTCATGCAGCTTTACATGAACACACGAGCCTTACACTATAGCTGGTCCGAATAACTATAGCAATTGTCACCATCCACCTCTCGTGTCTCCCCTTTTCCTCATAGTTTGTAAGCTTGCGAGCAGGGCCCTCATTCCTCCTGGTATCTGTTTTGAACTGTATTTCTGTTATGCTGTAATGTCTATTGTCTGTGCAAGTCCCCTCTATAATTTGTAAAGCGCTGCGGAATATGTTGGCGCTATATAAATAAAACACTTACACACGTAGACCAATTCTAGTGAATGGGTCTGTCCGCATGTGAGTGTGTGGTTCCTAAGACCGTGTATCCGTGGGCAACATACGCTGACATGTTCGTTTTTGTTTTTTAACATCAGCACGGACTACAAAACGTCGTGCACCCTGATGACACATGGATGACACACAGAGATATACTCAACTGTTAACAGTGAGAGCAGGCGGTGGATGATGGGAGTGTTCATCATCCGCCGCCTGTGTTATAAATAAATACATTTTAAAAAAACGACGTGCGTTCCCTTATATTTGTGATAACCAGCCAGGCAAAACTTTTTTAAATTATTTAAATAATTTAAAAAAACAGCGTGGGGTCCCCTCCATTTTTGACAACCAGCCTTGCTAAAGCAGATAGCTGGGGGCTGGTATTCTCAGGCTGGTAAGGGGCCATGGATATAGCCCCCCACACACCAGCCTAAAAATATCAGCCCGCAACCGCCCAGAAAAGGCCCATTGTCACGGGGGTATTGGGTAGACTAAAGCTGATTACCCCGGCCACTGCGATATCCCTCAGACTAGGGAAAACCCTGTCTGTCCCTCTCCCAGAATTTACATTGATGGTGTGCTTGTCTGGGCCGCCAGGCCTGACCCTGACTCCTGTTTCAGCCCTATGCTGAAACCTCCACCCGCCACCCAGTGATAAGACCACACACCAACCTCCACAGAAAGCACAGACAGGGAAAACTAAAAAACGCACCACGCCGTAGACACACAGGAAAATGCAATAATGCGCACAGGGCAAAAATAAACACAAATATAGGAAGGAGAAATATGACAAAGGATAATACACCACCAGATACGATATTTCTTCTCCTAGACCACCACTCCAGACCGAGATCACCAGGCACAAGAAACAAGCTATAATCGGCGATGCCCAAAGTCCAGAATGACTATTTAAAGGCCACGGGCGTGACCCAGCCTCCAACCAGATTACCAGCCAGATTAACCCTGGATAACCTGGATAAAATCTAGCCGGCGCCACTGAGCGTATAGTGGACAAATGTGGAATTACCGCTGTCTGTCGGATGCCCTAATGTGAACAGCGTCCGACATGACACCCATCTATTAGATGCGCCAATTCTGGCACTTTGCCCGGCTCTCCCCAATTGCAAAGTAGCTGTGGCAAGCGGGGTTCATATTTGTGGGGTTCATATAAAATCACGACCATAAATTGGGAACATGACTGGCTCTATGTGCTCATCTGCATATGTCGCGTGCAGTCTGTCGATTTCCACGGACTCATTGACTTACATGGCCAAGGGCGATCCAAATCTCAGACCAAACACAGGTCCGAGGAAAAAATTGGACATGTGCCCTGCCTAGAAAAACCAAATCACAATAATGCGGAATCCCAGAAAAACATATACACCAACTTAGAAAAACAGAGATCCCTAAAAAATAACTTTTATTAATATGATTAAAAAAGACTATATTTATCCACAATCAATATAAAACAGTATTAAATGTACCTAGTGGACCCTAGACCGAGCTACAATGCACCCTGCCTGACAGTGGAGGTTGGCACCCTACTTTGCTGCGGTAGGCGCCCCCACTCCTCGACGGCTAGCCCTTACAAGCCCTATAAGGACCTATAATTAAAGAAAGACTAATTAGCCCTACTGAAATCTATGCTAATACCCTGCCTAACAGTGGAGGTTGGCACCCTACTTTGCTGCGGTAGGCGCCCCCACTCCTCGACGGCTAGCCCTTACAAGCCCTATAAGGACCTATAATTAAAGAAAGACTAATTAGCCCTACTGAAATCTATGCTAATACCCTGCCTAACAGTGGAGGTTGGCACCCTAATTTTCTGCAGTAGGCGCCCCCACTCAACGACGGCTAGCCCTAGGGTCCCTAACAGTCCCTAAAGTTCGGGATAGACAAAGAGATATGTCCCACAAACACCACTGATACCCGTAAAGGAGAAAAAACAAAAATAGAAAAAATATATCCAAAACAAAGAATAAATATATATCAAAAATATATATATACTAGCACCTTATAATACTAGTGTAGAAAGATGCTATGATGGAAAAAACATATACTTCAGGTGCTGTACAGTAACGATACCTTAAACCAAATGCGGGTATACTGGATGCAATAATATGTCCACACAAGATAATACACAGCACTTAGATGAAGTCCATTTTTGTTACACTACAAGAGTGCAAATGCTTGATGTAAAATAACTAGTAGTGCATGTCCATAAAATATGGCACAATTACAATGACAAAAAATGGACCAAAAAACAAAAACGAGGAAAACACCTCTAAAGGGCACACAGTCAGAACCACAACCACCACTCGATAATAATATAGCGTGAACTCCTCAGAGTACTTATAATGAGGGTAAAAGGACTCAATCGTCCTATTTATGCAAATAGTCAATCAGAGGGCTAGCCGTCGTTGAGTGGGGGCGCCTACCGCAGAAAATTAGGGTGCCAACCTCCACTGTTAGGCAGGGTATTAGCATAGATTTCAGTAGGGCTAATTAGTCTTTCTTTAATTATAGGTCCTTATAGGGCTTGTAAGGGCTAGCCGTCGAGGAGTGGGGGCGCCTACCGCAGCAAAGTAGGGTGCCAACCTCCACTGTCAGGCAGGGTGCATTGTAGCTCGGTCTAGGGTCCACTAGGTACATTTAATACTGTTTTATATTGATTGTGGATAAATATAGTCTTTTTTAATCATATTAATGAATACAAGTTATTTTTTAGGGATCTCTGTTTTTCTAAGTTGATGTATATGACATGCACCCTGCCCCATTGAATAACATTGATCCGGCATTTTGTCAGATCGCACTCGGACCGAAAATATGGCCATGTGCACGAGCCCTTAAAATGAGAATTTAGTGTTCCTTTAAATTCTGTCCTTGCACCTGCTCTGTAATAGGGCAGCGCTGCCGGGTGCTATTTCTGTGTGGCAAGTGCTCTGTACTGAATTTAGTAACAGGCAAATCATTTTTGGCCGGGGGACACAACTGAGCAATAAACTCCCAATGGTTGCAGCTGTGGATGATCTGCACCATGACTTCTACAGGGCTGTGGTCTGTCGACTATGAAGTTTATGGAGATGTGCAGGGTAAGAACATAGATTGGCGTTTGAAAGAATTTAGTTTTTTGTTTTGTTTTTAATTCCAAAATAAAAACAAATGTTTAAGTTGTGAAATATATCCGGAAGTCTGAACATGGCCTGAACGCTCTGTATTTGTATTGTGTGTGCAGATGACGGATTCCATCGGTCGCAGACTCAGCATTTAAACACAGTTGCATTTAATAAAGGGCCACTAAAGCCGGACTATAAAATGTGTTTTATGGGCAATAACCATCAGCGATCCCAGGCAGGTCCGTAAATATTTGGACATAGACCACATTGGGGTTACTTTAGCTCTCCATCACTGCAGCTGTAGGAGTTAGATCCCTTCATACCTTCCCTCCCACTCAATTGTACAGATTAAGTGTAGAAACTAACAGTCATAAATTAAATTGCAACTTTTATTACTGGGTCACAAATCCTATGTTAATGGCGGCCTGGAGTCTGGAAAAATATATATTTGTACCATGGTGGCCAGTAGATAGCATAATATTAATATTTAAAGGTAGCAGTGGTTGATACCTTTTATTGGCTAACTAAAAAGATGGTAAGAAGTTGGAAGCTTTTGAGACTACTCACCTGATGAAGAGACCTGTGTAGTCTCGAAAGCTTGCGATTCGTTACCATCTTTTTAGTTCACCATTAAAACGCATCAACCACGGAGGACTCTCAATTATTAATATTTTTCTGCCTGGAGACTGGAACCCATACAAAAGGAGTCTTCTGAGATCATAAAAAGCTGCCAACGCAGGCAGTGTGATAAAATATCAAAAGATCATATACTGATCTGTTATATCCAATGCTGTTCCAGCACTGATGCGCTCATGCTCTATATACTGTAGAAACAAGTGATTGGCTGCAGCGGTCACTTGTCTTGGAAGCCCTTCATTTTCTCAGTCAAGTAAACAAAAACCAACTGGAGTTGGCATAGGTCGTTTTCTTCACTTTATCACATTGCCTGCTGTTGGCATTCAAATTATTTATGATCTCAAAAAAACGTTTTTAAGGTATGTACACACGGGACCTTTTGGCTGCGGACCTCCCGTAGCGCATACACTGCAGCATGTGCATGAGATTTCTTAAAATCTCATTCACAAAATTTCTACTAACAAGCAGTGGACATTCCATCCAGACAGTAAATCTGCTCCGACTATATCTATATCTATATATGTGTATATATATATATATATATACATATATATATATATATGTATATATATATATATATATATATATACTAGATGGTGGCCCGATTCTAACGCATTGGGTATTCTAGAATATGCATGTCCTCGTATTATATTGCACAGCCCACGTAGTATATTGCCCAGCCACGTAGTATATTGCCCAGCCACGTAGTATATTGCCCAGCCACGTAGTATATTGCCCAGCCACGTAGTATATTGTCCAGCCACGTAGTATATTGCCCAGTCACGTAGTATATTGCCCAGTCACGTAGTATATTGCCCAGCTACGTAGTATATTGCCCAGTAACGTAGTATATTGCCGAGCCACATAGTATATTGCCCAGCCACGTAGTATATTGCCCAGCTACGTAGTATATTGCCCAGTAACGTACTATATTGCCCAGCTACGTAGTATATTACCCAGTGACGTAGTATATTGCCCAGCCACATAGCATATTGCCCAGCCATGAGGTATATTGCCCAGCCACGTAGTATATTGCCAAGCTACGTAGTATATTGCCCAGCCGCGTAGTATATTGCTAAGCTACGTAGTATATTGCCCAGCTACGTAGTATATTGCCCAGTTACGTAGTATATTGCCCAGTCACGTAGCATATTGCCCAGCTACGTAGTATATTGCCCAGCTACGTAGTATATTGCCCAGTCACGTAGTAGATTGCCCAGCCACGTAGTATATTGCCCAGTCACGTAGTATATTGCCCAGTCACGTAGCATATTGCCCAGCTACGTAGTATATTGCCCAGCTACGTAGTATATTGCCCAGTCACGTAGTATATTGCCCAGTGACGTAGTATATTGCCCAGCTACGTAGTATATTGCCCAGTGACGTAGTATATTGCCCAGCTATGTAGTATATTGCCCAGTCACATAGTATATTGCCCAGTCACATAGCATATTGCCCAGCTACGTAGTATATTGCCCAGCTACGTAGTATATTGCCCAGTCACGTAGTAGATTGCCCAGCCACGTAGTATATTGCCCAGCCACGTAGTATATTGCCCAGTCACGTAGTAGATTGCCCAGTCACGTAGCATATTGCCCAGCTACGTAGTATATTGCCCAGCTACGTAGTATATTGCCCAGTCACGTAGTAGATTGCCCAGCCACGTAGTATATTGCCCAGTCACGTAGTATATTGCCCAGTCACGTAGTATATAGCCCAGCTACGTAGTATATTGCCCAGTCACGTAGTAGATTGCCCAGCCACGTAGTATATTGCCCAGTCACGTAGTATATTGCCCAGCTATGTAGTATATTGCCCAGTCACGTAGTATATTGCCCAGTCACGTAGTATATTGCCCAGTCACGTAGTATATTGCCCAGCCACGTAGTATATTGCCCAGTCACGCAGTATATTGCAAAGCGACGTAGTATACAGCACAGACACATAGTATACTGCCCAGTCACGTAGTATATTGCCCAGCCACGTAGTATATTGCCCAGTCACGTAGTATATTGCCCAGTCACGTAGTATATTGCCCAGCTACGTAGTATATTGCCCAGTCACGTAGTATATTGCCCAGTCACGTAGTATATTGCCCAGTCACGTAGTATATTGCCCAGCCACGTAGTATATTGCCCAGTCACGCAGTATATTGCAAAGCGACGTAGTATACAGCACAGACACATAGTATACTGCCCAGTCACGTAGTATATTGGCCAGTCACGTAGTATATTGCCCAGCTACGTAGTATATTGCCCAGCTACGTAGTATATTGCCCAGTGACGGAGTATATTGCCCAGCTACGTAGTATATTGCCCAGTCATGTAGTATATTGCCCAGTCACGTAGTATATTGCCCAGTCACATAGTATATTGCCCAGTCACGTAGTATATTGCACAGCGACGTAGTATATTGCCCAGTCACGTAGTATATTGCCCAGCTACATAGTATATTGCCCAGTCATGTAGTATATTGCCCAGTCACGTAGTATATTGCCCAGTCACATAGTATATTGCCCAGTCACGTAGTATATTGCACAGCGACGTAGTATACAGCACAGACACATAGTATACTGCCCAGTCACGTAGTATATTGGCCAGTCATGTAGTATATCGTACAGTGACGTAGTATACAGCACAGAGCCACGTAGTATACAGCACAGACAAGTAGTATATTGGCCAGTCACGTAGTATGTTGTCCAGCCACGTATGCAACAGGTTAAAAAATTAAAAATAAACATATACTCACCTTCCGAGGGCCCCTTGTAGTCTTGGCGCCTGTGTGTGGTGCACGCGGCAGCTTCCGGTCCCAGGGTTGATATGAGCGCAGGACCTGTGATGACATCACGGTCACATGACTGTGACGTCATGGCAGGTCCTTCTCGCATAGCATCCTTAACACCGGAACCTGCCGCTTGCACTGCCGAGGAGAGGACGCGACGTCGGAGGGTGAGAATAACCTTTTTTTTTATTATTCTTATTTGTAACAGATCTTTTTACTATTGATGCTGCATACGCAGCATCAATAGTAAAACGTTGGTCACACAGGGTTAATAGCTGCGTAATCGGAATGCCTTACACCACGGTCAACGCTGCCATTAACCCTGTGTGAGGGCTGACTGGAGGGCAGTATGGAGCGAGCACTGACTGCGGGGAGGAAGGAGCGGCCATATTGCTGCCGGACTGTGGCCGTCGCTGATAGGTCGTGGCAATGGTCGTGGGCGTTTTGCCATGACCAATCAGCGACTTTGATTCCATGACAGACAGAGGCCGCGACCAATGAATATCCATGACAGACAGAAGGAGAGACAGACATAAAGACGGAAGTGACCCTTAGACAATTATATGGTAGATATATATGTATATATCCCTCGTGTACACATACACGTATTGCTGGTTTTCCTCTCTAGTCATTCTTTGCCAGGATCTTACTACAGTTGTCTTCTGTTTTCCAGAACAATAGACTTTTTGTTTTGGACAAGTCTTGGGTTGCTTGGTTTCGCACTACGTTTTGGATCATTGTCTATTTGCACTGTTCAAAAGGTTTCAAAGGATTTGAGCAAATAATATAGTTCCATTACCAGAATTAAAGGTATAATCCCCTCCAACAAAAAGGTTATCCCCTTTCCATAAAATGGTGGATAACTTGGTGATCACTGAGGGTCTTAGCTCTGGGACCTTCAGCAATCCTGAAAACAGGGCTATATGGGGTAGAAGCATGCGTGCTTGACCTCTACTCATTGTTTGCGGGACTTCGGGATAAAGCTGAGAGTTGTACATTGCTTTCTCCGGCTGTCTCATTGACAAGGAATGGAGCGGAGGCTCCACTCCTTTCAAGATCAGGCTGCAAAGCCACATTCTCTGGGATCCAGAGCCATGTTCTCAGGATTGATGGGGGTCGAACCAGGGCTGTGGAGTCGGTAAGCCAAACCTCTGACCCCAACTCTGACTCCTCAATTCCCACAACACCGACTCTGACTCCACGACTCCGACTCCACAGCCCTAGTTCGAATGCATGGCAATCAGTGAGTTATCCCCTATCCATCTTCTTTTGTTAAAAATGAATGTTAATTCTACCTCCTTTAATAGCAATTTCATCACCAATGAATACAATATAGAAGTGAACCCGTTCCATTGGTGGCCATATATGCTTACTGCATAGTCTTACATCCACTGAGCTTCAAAGATGATGTGATGTGCTTGAAATCATTAGCAGACCCTTCCCATCTACATACTCTTTTAACTTCTTCCTTCTGATGCAAGTTGATTCTTTTTTTATCTGTCAATAATCTGTTTTTGAGGCTTATGCTGGTTTCACACATCCCATTCATAGTCCAAGTACAGACTGTGATGTCCAGATCGATCGTAGATTTCCTGACCCAACCCACCAGCCTCATATATGATTGTAAGCACATACGGTATATGACTGCTGTTGAGTTTGGGTCAGGAGACCCACAGTCGGTCTGAACATGGCGGCCTGTTCTCGGATTGTAAACGTTGAATATGCCAACCAGACCTCACTGTTGGCCAACATCTTGTGATAAATACTCTGTATTTACTCAAGTGAAGGCGATCTTAATTATTAGCCCCTACATACATACAATTGTTTACAGTGGCACAGTAAAGAATTTCTAAAGGTATAGTTACACTAAACGACTTACCAACGATCACGACCAGCGATACGACCTTGCCGTGATCGTTGGTAAGTCGTTGTGTGGTCGCTGGAGAGCTGTCACACAGACAGCTCTCTCCAGCAACCAACGATCAAGGGAACGACTTTGGCACCGTTGAAACTTGTCTTCAATGATGCCGAAGTCCCCGGGTAACCAGGGTAAACATCGGGTTACTAAGTGCAGGGCCGCACTTAGTAACCCGATGTTTACCCTGGTTACCATTGTAAAAGTAAAAAAAAAAAACACTACATACTCACATTCCGATGTCTGTCACGTCCCCCGCCGGCGTCCACAGGGTTAAAACTGCTTTCGGCAAGCGCGTTGCTAATGCACGCGCTGCTGCCGAGAGCTTCCCTGCACTGTGTCAGCGCCGGCAGTAACAGTGGTGACGTCACCGCTGTGCTCTGCTTTACAGCCGGCGCTGACACAGTGGACCCCGGGGGACGTGACAGACATCGGAATGTGAGTATGTAGTGTTTTTTTTTAAACTTTTACAATGGTAACCAGGGTAAATATCGGGTTACTAAGCGCGGCCCTGCGCTTAGTAACCCGATATTTACCCTGGTTACAAGTGAACACATTGCTGGATCGGCGTCACACACGCCGATCCAGCGATGACAGTGGGTGATCAGCGACCAAAAAAAGGTCCTGATCATTCCCAGCGACCAACGATCTCCCAGCAGGGGCCTGATCGTTGGTCGCTGTCACACATAATGAGATCGTTAACGGGATCGTTGCTACGTCACCAAAAGCGTGATGTTGCAACGATATCGTTAACGATATCGTTATGTGTGACGGTACCTTAAGAAGAGAAGAAACATACCGTAAGTGACACTCACCACTAGATCATTATTTGTGCTGTTGTATGTCAAGATCGCATGGGAATACAGAGTGAAGAAACAGAGAATTGTCTACAGCTGTTTCGCATCTAATTACGCTTCCTCTGGTTCTTCATTTTCAGGACCAGATGAAGCATAGTTAGATGCGAAACAGCCATAGCCCAGTCCTAGTGACTTCACTCTGTATTCCCATTTGATCTTGGAATAACCCCCTAAAATCATTTTTACACAATAAATTTAATCTGTAATTAAAGCAGTGTCCAATCCCAAGAAGTTTTTTTTTTTACAAACAGTTCACAGTGGAGAACCTCCCAAGTCCCAGTTCAGTTAGGTCCACCGTTGACGTGTCAAGGCAGCATCTGACCTTTACGGACCATTACTGGCTGCAGGTCATCTCCGCTACAGCCAGTGCTTGGCTGCAGTGGTCCCAAGTCCATCCCCCACCTGTTGATTACCCATCTCCAGTGATGACAAGTGACCATTGCACTCAAGAACACTAAGGTCACCAATGCTTTCGGTGATTTGCTGCAGCGGTCAAGTTTTCTTGATACAAATCACTAGACCTGGGTAGACAGATAGACAGGACACCAGGGAAGCACCGGTACTCTAGTAACAGTGGACTGGTGAGTATTAATACTTTTGTTGTATTGGGTATTATTGGTAGAATTAAATAACCACTTGGAAAATATCACTTTTACAGCATAAAAAAAGATAAAACCTGCACAAGTGGAAAGTTGCTAAAATACGTAGTCATGAATTATAAAAGTGCGTGTACATTATTTTCAGGTTTAACTGGCCAACTGTTGTAAGGGGGAGGAAAAGAATCCAGACTTACAGCACAGTTGTCGTGTGTGTCTTATGTCCGTGCAAAAAAAAAAAAAACAGCAGCTGCGTCTGGTATTAAGAAGTGCACCATAAAAGGGATCTCTCAGACATAAATCCATTAATGGCCGGAAACTCTCCTCTACTAAATATTTTTAAAAACCAGAGAGATAATCCCTTTAAATTGTACTTCCAGTGATATCTTTCACGTCAGCAGCGCACGCCAAACTTTATTTTTATATATTTGGATCAGTTGTCTGCCGTCCTTTATCTATAAGCTCTGATGTACTGGCCGCGCAAATGAATAAAACAAGATAAAATGTGCGTTGCTAACATCCCAATCGAAGGACTGATTGGTATAAATTCATCTGTAAAATACATTAATATTAACTTTATTGGGAATCCAGATATAATTACAATTTGTCATTTTGTTTCTCACGGTCTATGGGTGTCCAAACTTTTAACCAGAGTCCTTGAAGTTCTTTCCAAGTTGATATTTCTTTATAGAAAAAGTTACTTTGCTTAAAAAAAGAAATCTAGAATAGAATTGTAATTTGTCCCTGAGGCCGAGGAACAAGTGGTAAGTCTTATAAGACCCTTGAAAAACTTTTTTTTACTTAAAGGAACATACGCAAGAAGTTATAAGAGCAGCATTAAAGAGGTTATCCAGTGCTATTCTATTTAATTTTTTTTTTTACTATGGGTCGATAACTGTTGCGGCTAGCGCCGATCTTTGCTTGCACAGAGCAGTCACAGACCGCTCCTGCCGGCTATTCAGAGATCACATCGACAGAGCAACGGCTTTTCTTCTGCTCTGCTCTGTTGACGGGGGTGTGATCGACTGCCAGTAACATGCCGGCTGCCTAACTGCGGGTAATCTTTTAGAATGATGCCGCTGAGGAGACCGGAAGAGGAAGAGCTGCTCTGTTGACATGGATCAGCTGAATCGCCGGCAGGAGCGGTCAATGACTGATCTGAGTCGGCCCTGAGTAGATCAGGCAGGTAGCTGCCTCTGTTAGCAATTCCCTGCCTGTTAGTTTTTAAGCACATTGTAAAAGAAAAAAAAATAACCTCTTTTGTCTATTACTTTTATCTTTAATGTTATTTTGTCTGATATCACAAGCTATAGTTGAGGAATATACAGGGTGGGCCATTTATATGGATGAACCTAAATAAAATGGGAATGGTCCTGTTTGTAGCACATTAGTATATGGGAGGGGGAAAACTTTTCAAAATGGGTGTTGACCATGGCGGCCATTTTGAAGTCGGCCATTTTGGATCCAACTTTATAAATGGCTCACCCTGTGTATTAAAAAAATGTTCTCTGTGTCCCAGTAGCCTAGTCATCTTCTCCTCTCTTCTTCAGTGCCTTGTGTCTGGCTGTAAGACAACTAGCTGCAGTTTCCCTGCCGCATATCCAATAGGACAAATTGAATCTTCCCCCTTGGCTAAGCCAACGTTCCGCAACTGAAACAAATGGAACAGTTTAGCAGGAAATTAACCTCTGTTGTGCGATTCATTTCTAGAGTTTGTTCAATAGAAGATAAAAATGGTGCATTAATCGTAAAATACAATATAGGCATAAAATGATGCAATGTCATGTGTTTTATTATTTCTTCCAGGGGTATTCTTCAGAAAGGTACAGTACAAATGCTTTGATATTGATTGAACATGTTCCTACACTGTCATGTTTGCAGCGTGCTTACATTTTGTTTGGGAAGGTGGAAGAAATATAATGATCTAGCGCCATCATTTTCTGATTTCATAGAAATATTCACAGACGTAAATATTAGATTTTTTTAAGCTAACAAAACATATTCCACAATGCTTTACTGTGCAGACAAGAAGCAGACGTACGGGGGTTTGTGTTAGTTCTCCTGGAATCCCTACAAAGGAAACCAGAAGAAAAGACAAGAACAACGAGAACATAATGACAAATTTATCAGCGATTTAATGTCCATGGCTGCTGCCAAGCATCTGGGGCAATCATATACAGTTTCTTGAAAAAGTATTTATACCTTGTGAACCTTTCTAAATTTTTTCCACGTTAAGTGGTATGACTAATTTTTCAAGGCACAATTGGTGGAGAAAGGTTGAACTTGGTGGTCCTAGGACTTATTTTCAACCTATGTAACTATATATAGAATTTTTTGTACAACTTTTTAAACTTTAAAAAGTTTCGGATTTTGTAACAACAGTTTACAGCACTATACAGTCATGGCCAAAAGTGTTGGCACCCTTGAAATTGTTCCGGAAAAAATATTGACATTGCGACTCAAAAACCTTTGGTAATCTTCAGATTTCATGATACCTTGCATACAGTCAAGGCACCTAGTCACAGAGGCAGCAAAACATCCCCAAGACATCTTTGAACCTCCACTATATTTGACGGTAGGTACTGTGTTCTTTTCTTTGTAGGCCTCATTCCATTTTCGGTAAACACTAGAATGATGTGCTTTACCATAAAGCTCTATCTTGGTTTCATCTGTCCACAACACTTTCCCAGAAGGATTTTAGCTAATTCACATACATTTTGGCAAACTGCAGTCTAGCTTTTTTATGTCACTGTGTCAGCAGTCGGGTCCTCCTGGGTCCGCTGCTATAGTGTTTAATTTCATTCAAATGTTGACTGATAGTTTTTGCTGACACTGATGCACTCTGAGAAGCAGGACAGCTTGAATTTCTTTGGAACTTGATTGGGGCAGCTTGTCCACCATCTGGACTATCCTGCATTGCAGCCTTTCATCATTTCTTCTCTGCTGTCCACATCCAGGGAGATTAGCTACAGTGCCATGGGTTGTAAAAGTCTTGATTATGTTGTGCACCGTGGACAAAGGAACATCAGGATCTCTGGAGATGGACTTGCAACCTTGAGATTATTGATATTTTTCAACAATGTTCGTTCTCAAGTCCTCAGACAGTTCTCTTCTCCTCTTTTTGTTCTCCATGCTTAGTGTGGCACACACAGACACACAATGTAAAGATTGTGTCAACTTCTCCCCTTTTTACCTGGTTTCAGATGTGATTTTCATATTGCCCACACCTGTTACTTATAAGAGAAAACTGACCGGCACATCAAGAACTAGTCTGAACAGGTGCATGCCAAAAACCAACATATTTCAAAATAAGAAAAATGGTTGCACTCAGTCGTGTTAAAGCACCGTGGTCGCGTGCCCGCCTGCTCCCTGCACCGGAGAATCCTGACAGTGACATTCCGACTAGACGTGTGCGGCTACTCTCAATTCACTTACATTGAGTGAGGCCATGCATGTCTAGTCGGCATGTAACTGCAAATATGTAAGTCGTGGTCACGTACCCGCCAGCTCCCGGCATCAGAGAATCCTGACTTTTGCACACTGCGCGCTGTGATCATTCACAAGCCTGCAGTCATGTAATGAAGCAATTCTGGTTTTGGCTACCCACACATTTATACACCAAATAAACTATTGCATTCATGTTTCTAAGTGCGAAATTAGCACATTAGTGATGTAAATGTACATTACTATGCCCGTACACAAGGCTATGAAATGTCACAAAACCACACGTTAATGCAGTATGGGAGTCCATACACAAGTCATTACGCCATAGAACAAATGAATGGGAATGTTATGGGAGTTCCCCAAATCTCAGGAATAGAGGTGTAATAATTGAGATGGCTCACACCCAGCGAGTAACCACAACAAGTTCTATCCTGTGTTAATTAATACCAGTGATCGCTCTGCAGAACCTGCATTGGCGTAAACACATGGGTGCATTGCTCATTGTTATTTCCTATGAAGATTCTTCTCTCTTTTGATACCATCTTTAAAGGTGTGGGATAATAATTCCCTGTACAATCAATCAATTTCCGGTGCCAATAAACTGTAGAGCACCCAGTGCTAAATTTAGTGCACTGTCTTTTTTTTCACTGATGCTATTACCACCGATCCTCAGAGGATATTATTCTATCATATTTTATATCTGACTAAAAGGGTCGGTCATCGTGACAAAATTCAATTGTCATGTAAAATTAAGTTATTAAACTGTATATATGGGGTTAATCTGCAGAGTAATAGCAACGACGGCACTGAGAGCCCCACTGCCAGGAGGAAATTAAATTTATTCCTCTCAGCAGCTTTCAGTTATAGGGGTGGCACCAGCACTGAGAACCCCACTGTCAAGAGAAAATGATCTTTATTCCTCTCCAGCAGCTTTAAGTCATAGAGTTAGCGCCAGTACTGAGAGCCCTGTCAAGGGGAAACTAACTTTATTCCTGTCCAGCAGCTTTTAGTTATAGGGGTGGCAGCAGCACTGAGAGCCCCACTGCCAGGAAGAAATTAACTGTATTCCTCTCCAGCAGCTTTCAGTCATAGGGGTGGCGCCGGCACTGAGAACCCCAATGCCAGGAGGAAATGAACTTTATTCCTCTCCAGCAGCTTTCAGTCATAGGGGTGGTGCCGGCACTGAGAACCCCACTGCCAGGAGGAAATGAACTTTATTCCTCTCCAGCAGCCTTCAGTCATAGTGGTGGCACCGGCACTGAGAACCCCCTGGAAACTAATTTTGTTCCTGTCCAGCAGCTTTCAGTCATAGAGGTGGTGTCGGCACTGAGAGCCCCCCTGCCAGGAAGAAATTAACTTTATTCCTCTCCAGCAGCTTTCAGTGATAGAGGTTGCGTCGGTACTGAGATCACAACTGACAGGAAGAAATGAACTTTATTCCTCTCCAGCAGCTTTCAGTCATAGGGGTGGTGCCAGCACTGAGATCACCACTGCCAGGAGGAAATTAACTTTATTCCTCTCCAGCAACTTTCCTCTCCGGCACGGTTTCAATGACCTGTCAACGTAAAGAAAGCAGCAGCTGTAACTGCGCCCCGGCACTGACTGACAGCCAGCTCTAGTGATGGGCTGCTGTCAGTCAGTGCCGGTTGTGCGGTCATGGCCGCTGATTTCTTTTCACTGATCGGTGACTTAAATTGTGCGGGTGCCACCCCTATGACTGAAAGAACGAAGTTTGGTTTAAGGGACCACCATTATTAAGAGTGTTGGCTGCAGGGCCCCCATAGTGAGATGGATAAGTTGGGGGTTCTGAGTATAATAGTTCTGGTCTGGGGTCTGAAATAAATGTACTGGTCCAGTATCACCTGGTGAAAAGCTGACATTCCTGCACACAGCTGAGATATGTTTATTTGATGCCAATCATCATGACTAAGATTGTGTTTTGGATTGTCTTTCAATCTCCGGGTGTTGCTAGGGTGTAGTGGGGTGTAACATGTTAATAGCAGCTATACGACCGGAATTAAAATTTCCATGGTTTAAATTGCTGCCTGGATAAAGAGGATAAGAAAATCTACCACAAGAAAGCCCAAAAGTTTATGCTAGAAAAGTGACTTTTATTCCAGAACCAAACAGCTTTATCTTTAAACAGTTGAGAATTTCTAGTTACCTAGTAAATAGCTCAAGAGATGCCGACATAATTCCGGCGTTAAGCTGCGTCCCTCTGAGCCAAAAACAAAAGCGTTTTATGTAAGGATTCAGCAGATAAAAGAAACTACATGGAAAAGAAACATTTTAATTCTCTGCTGGAATCAATACAAAGAGAACTGGAAGAAATAACAAGAAACATAGTAAAAGTAGGGATTAGCTCCTACTACAGCAGCTGCAGTTTCTATGCAAATCATATGTGTCCATTTAAAGGGGTTTTCCAGGTTTGACATAACAGTCTGCAGTCGCTCTATGTGACTGCGGACTTCTGAATCCTCACAGCGCACACTGCACACTGTCAGGATTTTATGATGCGGGCGGCCGCGTGTCCACAAGTATGGGATTTTCATGTATGCCGTCACGTGCTAATTAGTCGACCACGCGCAATTCACTAAAGTCTTTGCACGTCTAGTCGGAATGTATCCAGAAGAATTCAAACTGCTCTCACCGCTGACAGTACAATTCTGACAGTATGCGATACATGAGGATTCAGAAGTCTGTCTTTTTACTTCCATCCACCTCTCGTGTCTCCCCTTTTCCTCATAGTTTGTAAGCTTGTGAGCAGCAGGGTCCTCATTCCTCCTGGTATCTGTTTTGAACTGTATTTCTGTTATGCTGTAATGTCTATTGTCTGTACAAGTCCCCTCTATAATTTGTAAAGCGCTGCGGAATATGTTGGCGCTATATAAATAAAAAAAAAATTATTATTATTATTATTCCTTTCTTCTCCGTCTGGCTCAGACCTTCATAACATCTTCCAGCGATGTCTGGCCTCTGCAGAGTTTACTGCCCAGAAATCTTCAGTTCTCAACTGCACCAGTCTCTGATCCTATATAAAAAGCCCAAATATTTAAAAGTGCCACATACTTTGCCTCCTAAAAACAATACCGCCACACACTGTGCCTTCTCAAAAATAACACTGCTACACATTAAATATAAAAATGTGACCTGAAAACATCACCACTGATATAACTAATCTACACTTACCTCTTGAAGTTAATAGAAGCACATACTATTGTTCTCCTTCCCTAAAAATGAGCTCCATATAATTCTCTCCTACATTACATTACACAGTGTTCCCCAAAATGATTTTTTTCAGTGCCCCTAAAGTAAATTATAATGCACGCATTGTCTACCAGAAGTTATAATATACATTTTACCCCCATAATTACTTGTAATATACTATGTCCCCCAGAAAAAATATAATATACTATGACTCTAGAATACATTATAGTATACTATTCCCCCAGAAATATTATATATAGTGCCTCCAAACCAAAGTATGAGACACTGCGGCCCCAAAATAGATGATCATAAACTGCACCTTCATAATTTAAAACACTATGCCCCAGAATAAATTATAATACTGTGTGCACGCACAGAAAATGTAATATACTGCGCCCAAGAATAAAAAAAGAATACACTTGTCCCTATAATTATAATACAAAGTGCCCCTAGAATAAATGTTACTACTGTGCCCCCCCATAATAGAATACAGTGTGTCCCTTGAATAAAATACATGGCACCACTAGAATAAATTATAACGCACTGCGCCCCCAGAAGATATTCTAATAACCACAGTGCTCCCTTTTCCGTACTAATACGTGCAAAATTCACCTGTGCCAGATCCAGTGATTCCGGACTGGTTTCTGCGCAAGTATGCTGGTCATGTGATGCATGCAGCAAGCAAAAGTGGATCATAAGAGAAAAAGAATGAAGGACTGGCTCCTGTGCACGTATGCTCGTAGTGTGATGCTTGCACAAAGCAAAAGGGGATCAAAAAATATAAAGGACTGGCTTCTGCGCAAATATGCTAGTGGCATGATGCATGCAGCAAACAAAAGTAGATCATAGAGAGAATAAGTATGAAGGACGGGCTTCTGAGCAAGTATTCTGGTGGCATGATGCATGCAGCAAACAAAAGTAGATCATAGAGAGAATAAGTATGAGGGACGGGCTTCTGAGCAAGTATTCTGGTGGCATGATGTATGCAGCAAACAAAAGTAGTTCATAGAGAGAATAAGTATGAAGGACGGGCTTCTGAGCAAGTATTCTGGTGGCATGATGTATGCAGCAAACAAAAGTAGGTCATAGAGAGAGAAAACGTATGAAGGACGGGCTTCTGAGCAAGTATTCTGGTGGCATGATGCATGCAGCAAACAAAAGTAGTTCATAGAGAGAATAAGTATGAAGGACGGGCTTCTGAGCAAGTATTCTGGTGGCATGATGTATGCAGCAAACAAAAGTAGTTCATAGAGAGAATAAGTATGAAGGACGGGCTTCTGAGCAAGTATTCTGGTGGCATGATGTATGCAGCAAACAAAAGTAGTTCATAGAGAGAATAAGTATGAAGGACGGGCTTCTGAGCAAGTATTCTGGTGGCATGATGTATGCAGCAAACAAAAGTAGGTCATAGAGAGAGAAAACGTATGAAGGACGGGCTTCTGAGCAAGTATTCTGGTGGCATGATGCATGCAGCAAACAAAAGTAGTTCATAGAGAGAATAAGTATGAAGGACGGGCTTCTGAGCAAGTATTCTGGTGGCATGATGTATGCAGCAAACAAAAGTAGTTCATAGAGAGAATAAGTATGAAGGACGGGCTTCTGAGCAAGTATTCTGGTGGCATGATGTATGCAGCAAACAAAAGTAGGTCATAGAGAGAGAAAACGTATGAAGGACGGGCTTCTGAGCAAGTATTCTGGTGGCATGATGCATGCAACAAACAAAAGTAGTTCATAGAGAGAGAATAAGTATGAAGGACGGGCTTCTGAGCAAGTATTCTGGTGGCATGATGCATGCAGCAAACAAAAGTAGTTCATAGAGAGAATAAGTATGAAGGACGGGCTTCTGAGCAAGTATTCTGGTGGCATGATGCATGCAGCAAACAAAAGTAGTTCATAGAGAGAATAAGTATGAAGGACGGGCTTCTGAGCAAGTATTCTGGTGGCATGATGTATGCAGCAAACAAAAGTAGTTCATAGAGAGAATAAGTATGAAGGACGGGCTTCTGAGCAAGTATTCTGGTGGCATGATGTATGCAGCAAACAAAAGTAGTTCATAGAGAGAATAAGTATGAAGGACGGGCTTCTGAGCAAGTATTCTGGTGGCATGATGCATGCAGCAAACAAAAGTAGTTCATAGAGAGAATAAGTATGAAGGACGGGCTTCTGAGCAAGTATTCTGGTGGCATGATGTATGCAGCAAACAAAAGTAGGTCATAGAGAGAGAAAAAGTATGAAGGACGGGCTTCTGAGCAAGTATTCTGGTGGCATGATGCATGCAGCAAACAAAAGTAGTTCATAGAGAGAATAAGTATGAAGGACGGGCTTCTGAGCAAGTATTCTGGTGGCATGATGTATGTAGCAAACAAAAGTAGGTCATAGAGAGAGAAAACGTATGAAGGACGGGCTTCTGAGCAAGTATTCTGGTGGCATGATGCATGCAACAAACAAAAGTAGTTCATAGAGAGAGAATAAGTATGAAAGACGGGCTTCTGAGCAAGTATTCTGGTGGCATGATGCATGCAGCAAACAAAAGTAGTTCATAGAGAGAATAAGTATGAAGGACGGGCTTCTGAGCAAGTATTCTGGTGGCATGATGTATGCAGCAAACAAAAGTAGTTCATAGAGAGAGAATAAGTATGAAGGACGGGCTTCTGAGCAAGTATTCTGGTGGCATGATGTATGCAGCAAACAAAAGTAGTTCATAGAGAGAGAATAAGTATGAAGGACGGGCTTCTGAGCAAGTATTCTGGTGGCATGATGCATGCAGCAAACAAAAGTAGTTCATAGAGAGAGAATAAGTATGAAGGACGGGCTTCTGAGCAAGTATTCTGGTGGCATGATGTATGCAGCAAACAAAAGTAGGTCATAGAGAGAGAAAACGTATGAAGGACGGGCTTCTGAGCAAGTATTCTGGTGGCATGATGCATGCAGCAAACAAAAGTAGTTCATAGAGAGAGAAAAAGTATGAAGGACGGGCTTCTGAGCAAGTATGCTGGTGGCATGATGCATGCAGCAAACAAAAGTAGATCATAAAGAGAGAAAACGTATTAAGGTCTGGCTTCTGCGCAAGTATGCTGGTGGCATGATGCATGTGGCATGCAACAGTGGATTATAAACAGAAAAATTATGAAGAACTGACTTAAACTTATCCTTTTTTGGATAAAACTTGCAAAACAGCACAATTTCACTGTGTTAATAAAAGCTTGAGCTTCAGTATTTTTCACTTGTGGATTGCATTGCGTGTTGACCTCCACTAACATCGTATGACTATAAGGATTAGTATCATAATGCTAATATTTAGCACAATGTTCACACTGGCTTTATGGTTTTTTTTACTTCTTTTAGTTGCAGATCCTAATGGATCACATTTATTGGCAATGGAATGGCTTACATTATACAGTATTTTACCTATGGAGAACCATAGGAAAGATGCTGTGAGAGCATAGCCCAGTTTATTCTGTCTGTTTGTTCTTGCAGTATACAGAAGACCAGGCCAAACGTGTTTCTGTCGTTGGATGGGTGAAAAATACCCCGTATGGAACAGTCACCGGGCAAGTCCAGGGATCAAAGGAAAAAGTAGATATAATGTGAGTACAGTTAATTTCAATATTATGTGCCACATTATAAATTCTTGTTACAACAACATGAACCCTTTACTAATTGGTTCATTTCTTGTTGGTTTTATTGCACACCCATATTGTGCAGGTTTATGGGATCCCACTGTAGCCATTTCAAAGCAAACGGTTAATAATGACCACTTAATAATGAATACGGAATATCGTGTCTGCTTTATGAAATTTTGTCACTATCAGACTTTTAATCCCCAAGTCATCATTTGGGGGGCGGGGGAGGATGGGTAAATCCTTTTTTTTTTTGGCTTGTGACTTTTGCACCAAATTCACAAAAATTACCACGATGTTTGATGATACATTATCATCACTGTCCCCATTGTAAATCCCCTATCAGTATGTCTTTGCGGTGTGGGAGGAAACCCACACAAACACGGAGAGAGCATACAGACTCCTTTCAGATGTTGTCCTTGGTGGGATTTGAACCCAGGACCCCAGCGCTGCAATGCTAACCACTGAGCCACCGTGCTGCCACACAATTGCACACACATTTTCCGACATTTAAAAAAAATGCAAAATGATTAAAACAACTTGATAACCAAACTGAGCCGATAAAGCCTAGCCCCAATAAAAATAAAAAAAAGATAAAAAAAACAATAAAGTTAAAAAAGGCTCAAATTAAATACCGAATAAGGCACAAATAAAAAGTCACTATTAATTAAAAACATATTTATGCAAAAAAAAAAAGGCACAATGTGAGATTTGTATTTTTGGTGCATGAACTCATGGATGGGGAAGTGTAAAAATTCCAGTAAGAATACATGTATCAGGCAGCACCGACAATATGTATTTTAGCATTTTCCAAACGTTCTCTTTTATTTATATATTCTTTCAGGAAAAATTGGCTAAGCAATGTTGGCAGTCCAATGTCCCGGATTGACAAGACTGTTTTCGCAAATGAAACGCAGATACAAGATCTGGGATATTCAAACTTCCAAACAAAGTACTAAAGTGCAAGAAAAAAAAACAAACAGATTAACCCTTGGATACATTGTTACTTTTCATAACATTGTTAAAAATGTTCCTTCCAATGACGAGGCAGAAAAAAAGTTAAAATTGTAAAAACTTAAAAGGACTCGGTCAGCATAGACTGTTCAAATACAGGCGCCCAGTGCACCCTTGGTGTGGCCAAACATTGCACCTTCCCACCTACTCGTTTTCCATCTATCTCCACCCTTTTCTGCCTCTGTGAAGCCAGAGCTGTCAATCAAAAAAGGGGGGAGGGGGGATAGAGGGAAAACAAGCAGGTGGGAAAGTGTATATACACGATTAACCCTTCCATGGTGCACCGAGCGCGGGTGCTTGGTTTGAACAGTCATTCTGCGCTGACTTTAGTCCCTGTAATGATTTACTAACTAGCTTTTTCCGGTAGCCCCCTACAGAACTAATTCAGTGGTGGCTGAGCATGCTCACTGCTGCTCCATTTCCACTTTTGCCGATCAGTACGGGTCCTAGCGATCTGATCCCACCGATCAATAAGTGATCACCGGACAACTGTTATGACCTGGTGGTTAGGAGCACCCGGAATGACCTGATAGTTAAACCTAATACAGGACGAGCTCTGGGATGTGGGAGCTCTGCTGACCGCAAGCCCTAATCCTATCACACACACTAGAAATAGCCGTGGAGCGCTCCTGACCAGACCTAGGCGCCTCGTCACAGCCTAAGAACTATCTAGCCCTAGAGATAGAAAATAAAGCCTACCTTGCCTCAGAGAAATTCCCCAAAGGTAAAGGAAGCCCCCCACATATATTGACTGTGAGTAAAGATGAAAGTCACAAACGCAGAAATGAAACAGGTTTCAGCAAAGGGAGGCCAGACTTACTAAATAGACAGAGGATAGGAAAGGGAACTTTGCGATCAGCACAAAAACCTACAAAAGACCACGCAGAGTGTGCAAAAAAGACCTCCGCACCGATTCACGGTGCGGAGGGGCCACTCTGCATCCCAGAGCTTCCAGCTAGCAAGACAAAATCATGAAAACCAGCTGGACAAGAAAACAATGAACAAATAATGACTATCAGGAACTTAGCTTCTGCAGGAGAAGGCGAACTGAACCAATGCAAAAACATTGACAGCTGGCATGGAGTAACGATCTGAGAGGAGTTAAATAGAGCAGTCAACCAAAGGATAAACCACGTCACCTGTGTAAGGAACCTCAGAAGCAGCAGCTTCACTCACAGCCACCAGAGGGAGCCCATAGACAGAACTCGCCGAAGTACCTTTCACGACCACAGGAGGGAGTTCGACAACAGAATTCACAACAGACAACCCCTTATATGTCTTTATTGTGATATATTGGCAAATGTTTTCAAAAACCTACACTACCAATAAACCTTATTCATTATTTTTTATTCTTATCTTTCTACCTTATTATTTGTGTAGCGTAAATAAGGAAAGTGATTATCTAGCCACAGTGTTATATCCCAAACAGAATGAAATTCCGAAAACAGTCCACAGAGATTATTGCACATTGCTGCGTGTTCAAGCCGACCTAAAAGGTCACGGTTAGAGACATTTTTTTAACCGTATAGGGTCATGTCTGAGAGGCAGGTTCATAATGGCTGCCTTGGACAGACATCAGATTCCAGAGGAACCCCGGTCTTCACCCTTTACAGGGAACTGGTCTTACAATGCGGTTTGTGTCTACGGAAGGGCTGCTGGCTGGAGGAGCGAGCAAGCAGCAAGAGGTGTCAACGTGCGCTGTCAATACCAAGAGATCACATCGGGGACAATATCAGAAGACGGGATATACGAAGCTGAACACAGGGGCAAAGGATCAGAAAAACTAGGTCTTAGCTGAACTCAATAACTGTCAGCTAGTGACTATCTGCTATAGTCTACATAGAAGGGATCCCCACTCATTGATCCTGGCAGATATTAAATTATATTACCAGCTTACTGCGGCAAAACACATGCGGACAGGAAAGCAACAACTAGTCTCAGCAATCAAAAAGCTAAACACATGCGGACAGGAAAGCAACAACTAGTCTCAGCAATCAAAAAGCTAAACACATGCGGACAGGAAAGCAACAACTAGTCTCAGCAATCAAAATGCTAAACACATGCTGTGACTGTGATATTAATGCAGCGCCACCTAGCAGCCAGGGTAGGGGTTACACCAATATATTCAGACATGGATGAGACACATAGTCAAACTATATTTTAACTCGTTTTTTCATAATGCTGAGGGTACAGATGATATTTCACCAAGTGTAATTTCCCGGTGGGGGAAACAGCTGTAGTTCCCGGATATATGTTCGCTAGCCGTGTAGGAATCTGTTATTTCACATTCTTATCATCGTTGTTTAAACATACTTTTACGAATGTATGATTATTATTTAGATACGGTAATATTTTACTCCATTGTGTACATTCTAAGTGTTTGGAAACAGAGGAATGCCTAATTTACGACCTGGTGTACTTCTACACGCCACCTATTGTGCTCGTCTATGGATAGTTGTATATAATACAGAAATGTATAATGCATCATAACATTAGCAAATGCATTCCAGATACCTAAAGTATGAGGGAGTTCTTCCCATATGTATATATGAGGAATCTGTGCTATGGTGGAATGAAGTCACACAACTGCCAGCATGGAGGCCTGACGACAGGCTGCCGGAGACTGGCGAGTCTGCTCATGCCCGTACATAGGGGTTGGGAGGATGCTAGTAAGGTATTGTTATATAATTGTTATGGCCAATAAGAGAATTAGCGTTGAATCATGGTTTTACGGCTTATGTTTAATACTCAGTTATTACCGTATCCACCCTATTTTGACTTTTCGTTTTTTCCAATGTCTCGTCATTACCTGTCGAGATACCGAAATTCCCTGCAAATTGTCAGGACTTATACCTTTATACAGTGTAGGTGAGTACTGATCAGCATCTATATTTTCTATCACCAAATTTAACTTTTTTTATTTTTGGTTGTTTTAGTTTTTATCTCCTTTTTTTTTAATGATTATCATTTTCTTAAAAATATAGGACTTGGATTCAAAGTCAAAACTCTTTTTACAGTAGCGTTTTACAATATTTCACTTATTTCTTTTCTTTCTGATTATGCAGTTACAAGTTGCATAAAGCAATGAGCACTTAAAACTGGAAGAAATGTCACATTAATATATTTTCTAGGATTTTATTTTAGTTTTGTATTGCGTTAATATTTTCATTTATTTGCTTGAAGTCAAATATTCAGAAACTGTGACTTCTGCTTCTCAAATCTGGAAGTATTGGTAATGATTTTTTTTTATATATTTGATGAGTAACTATTGAGAAACAGAAAGATAATAATCAACTGATAAAATCATGACGTTAAGTAAAATAATCAAAATGGCTATACACAATATGGTAGATGTTGGCCAGTTCATTCAGTTGACTGCCTCTCCTGACTTGCCCATGTACGAGAAGCCTTGGCTCGATGTGTTTGTTTTATTTAATAAGGAGGTTTCTTTTTTTTATTTCTTTTTTTTTTTTTTTTTTACATTTTTTGCTTTATTTCAAAGGAAACATGAAAAATTGAAAATATTTTTTTTCATATTTTTCAGTATTGGCCGGTAAAGGGGGCTAAGTCTAAAAGTGGTCATGTCAAGCATCCTATAAAACGTGGAGTTGAGCATAAAAAGACTTGTGCTGACCTGGTCCGGCATCTTGTAAGGTAGCAGCTGGAACAGGGCCCGAGGTGGTTCTTCTTAATAGACATCGCAGTAAAACGTTCATCACGACGTTGCGTGAGCCACGTCATGATGTTACTAGGCTTCGCGACATCATGAGTTCTAGTAGAAAGGACTAGTAACTGCGTGAGGAGCCCTGGATGCCCAGCCAAGAAAGCCAAGTGCATTTATGAGGCCCAAAAGCCAGGGACAACAGGACAGGATGCCGGAACGTTGTAGTGCAAATCTTTTTATCAACTCTAGATTTCGAAAAATTAGATCTTGTGCTTCGCACCCTTAATGATCTCAAGCTTCTCTTCTTTTTTTGTGGATGGAAGTCCAGCACCATTTTGTTATTGGCTGAACAGCTGTAAAGTACAGGTCTTTGTGCAGGACAACAAGTGGTGCCCCGATGAACTGCCCAAAGCCATACAACACTCCAAACTGGACAGTCAAGGCAGCCGCCCTAGTATCTTCAACGTGATGACTTCAGTATCTCCATGCCAGCAGTTTTTGGGTTCCATAGTTATACCGCCTGGCTCTTCCTCCCAATTGACCACTCCAGTTCCTCTACGCTCCACGTAACATAGAGTAGGGATGACATATTCGATTTGCAACATCCAGTCCAGCCCTTCGTGGCAGTCGCTCTTTGCGGTGGTCGTTCTTCACTTCGGTAAAAAGAACTTTGCTCTTTTTCAGATTGCAAAGTATAATTTTGATTCTTGTTAAGCATCCAAAACCGTGACATTTCAGTCAAATGTTTTCTCAAAATTGTAAAAGAGAAGAGCAGTGATTGGAGGAGGTATGACCCCTCATAGTGAGAGAACTTCTGAGCCCAACATCCACCGCTCAACATCTGGAGTAACTAAGACAGTTACTAGTCATGGTGTCGTAGTGTAATTCATGTCATGACGTTCCATGAGGGCTAGTGACTATTCATGAAGTTGAAGGATCTAGAAAGCACAAGAGGTGTCCAGGATACTGGACGAGCTTCAAATGAGGATCGGACTGGGTGCCGAAGCACAACAGCATGAATTTAAAGCTACCAACACTTTTGTATGGACTCGACATTTGAGTCTAGTTTGATTATTAGGTTTGAGGTCAAAAATATAACATCAATGTAAAAAGTGCAGGACGTAGTTGTGTAAAATCACACATACCTTAATGGTAACTACGTCTCCGAGATTCCTTGCCATTGTCGTAGATGCTGCCAACGAGAATATTTATTCAAACCCTACATCAATGGATTAAAGGGATCTTTTCTAAGCTCTAAAAGTCTTCTTCAGAATCAATTCTCCTGGCCTAGGACCAACATTGGGATAAATAGAAGGACAAACGCTTCACACTCCAGTGCTCCTGTTTAATGCGAAGTTCCTGGCTGCATTCCCTCTTATCCCTGTGTTGTAGGATACAGATCTTTGTTATGACGGTGCAGCCATCTGGACTGTTTCAGATCATACACTAAGCACAGTCATTTATCAAACCTTTCAGGTGCATTAGACAAAACATCCCATTCATTTTAATTCTTTCCGAGAATTCGTTGAAAATTACCGATTCTATTTTTGGGGGTTAAACGTTTGTATACTCTTTGATGATCTAGAAGCAAGGGGTGGGAAGAACTGGTTCACCTTAAAGGGAATCTGTCACCAGGTTTTTGCTACCTAACCTGAGAACAGCATAATGTAGAGACAGAGACCCTGATTCCAGGGACGTGTCACTTCCTGGGCTGCTTGATGTAATGTTGATAAAATCACAGTTTTATCAGCAGGAGATTATCACTAGAGGACTAGTAAACCTGCTGCCAGGTAGTCTTCTATATTTATGAGCTATTTATAATTCTGCCCCCCACCTCTGATTGGCACAGTGTACACAGAAAGCAGCCAATCATTGTGTGGGCGGGGTTATACAGAGCTCAGCCTTAATAGAACTGATAGATCTACAGCAGATAAAACAGTGATGTTATCAAGACTAAAGCAAGACACACAGTAAGTGACACATCACTGGAATCTGGGTCTCTGCCTCTACATCATGCTGCCCTCAGATTGATAGCAAAAACATGGTGAGCAACGATTAGATAGCCAATAAAATAATATTTAAAAAAAACTATGCAAATTTGGCATCTCTGTATCACACTTGCGAAGTCACTTTTCCCATACTATGAATACTGTAAAAGCATTTTATCCCACTAAGAGTTTTTCCCCAGTTTTTCAGTAGATTACAAGGCCCAATAAATGGTCTACTTACTCATATGGCTATGTTGATGGAAGTATTAAAATGTTATATCTCCTGGAGAAGGAGAGGAAAAAATGAAAGCTCAAAAATGAAAAATTGCCCTGTGGTTAAAGGGCAAAAAAAAACTTTAATTGACTAGCTTACAGGGTCCTCCTCTACAATTCAAGAAACATTTATGATTCCTAGAATGGGTCATCAATAACATAATTTTGGGAGTTCTGCAGCCCATCCACTATTAAAGTGTTAGGATCAACAATAAGGAGCATTTAAATGTAATCTCAATATATGTGGCTAGAGATGCACCTACTCAATAGACTACCAACAAAAGAACAATATGGTACCAATATGGACGCTCCCGACGAAGCAAGGGTGAAACGCGCGTTGTGGGCGCCACATGCAATCACTACCTGCCATACTACAACATGTAAGTGCCTTACTACCATCACATTCTGACAGCCTTATCCTCCCACTAGTGATATAATGCAGCGCCCCAGAGACCTGGTTGTTGCAGTAACGTCGCTCTGCCACTAAGGGGAGTGATGGTACGTCTGAGGGCACTAAAGGAGTTCATCTGACCAGGTATCACCAGCACACATTACACTTCACACTCTGGCCACTAGGGAGAGCAAAAGGTTTTATTTACTAGGCCACTCCTCACACTGGTAAAACTAGGGGTTGGAAAGGAAGTTAGTCAGAAGCTGACAGGGCTTTGTCCAGGAAACATCCTGTGGCAGGGGGGTGTTGCGGGGAAGATTCAGGGGGGTCCCTGGCAGGCGTGGGAACCTGGCAGGTACCTAGCGACTAGAACAGAACGTTGCAGAACCGCGCCTGCACACCCCGCGACGGTATCCTAAGAAAGAGACACAAAGCGAAGGATATTGTGGACTGTGAGAAACGAGATCAAGCACAAAGGAGAGCCAGTAGGAGTCGTGCCCTGAGAACGGCAACATCCTACTGAGGCGCGTAGCCGGTGCCCGGAACACCGAGGAAGTAACTGACTCTATGCCTTACTTCAAACTCCGCAGGACAGTTAATTATAGGTTGGCTGTCTACCTTACATCACCTAAGCAGACATAGGGGGCAACGCATAGAGAGGGGCGTCTCTAGGGTCCCGGAAGAACTCCGAGCCTTCCCGTCAAACGGGTGCGTCCTAGCCATAACAAACCTGGGGGACGGAGAACTAGAAAGAACTGGAACGAATTAGAAAGAACGAGAATAGAAGTTGTGAGGACTATCCCAAATGCTCAGCAGGGTAGCATTATAACACACAGGCGCTATTGGTAGGCAACGATTTCCACCTGCAAAGGGAACTCTGGATTTGCCATCGGACCGGCCGGTCTCAGATAGCCCTGTTAACCGTGCTCTGGATTGAGGATCCTGAAGTCACCAGTAAAGAGGTAAAGAGACTGCAACCCTGTGCCCTCGTTATTGACTGCACCTCACACCATCACCATCCACCTTACTGGGAAGACCTGGGGACATACTTCATCTGTGGGAAGGTATACCATCCAGCTGCCATTCCATCACCCCAGCGGACCCCAAGCAGCGTCGGTCGCCCTGACCAAACACCACAGGTGGCGTCACGAACCCTTGACAAACTACCATCACCCCTTTTATTGGATGCCCCTTACACAAGATGCAGGAGGAGTGCAGGGAAGCGGACGCCGGGGGACGTGACAAGCACCAGAATGTGAGTATGTGTTTTGTTTTTTTACATTTACAATGGTAACCAGGGTAAACATCGGGTTACTAAGTGCGGCCCTGCGCTTAGTAACCCGATATTTTTCCTGGTTACCTGGGGACTTCAGCATCGTTGGTCGCTGGAGAGCTGTCTGTGTGACAGCTCTCCAGCGACCACACAAGGACTTTCCAACGATCACGGCCAGGTCGTATCGCTGGTCGTGATCGTTGGAAAGTTGCTGAGTGTGACGGTAACCTAACAAATTACATTTAATCTACTGCTGCATCAGAAGGTGGCAAAGACACGATACCTTGTAATGAAGCACTATTCCATCTCACCACTTAGACAATGACGTGTATAGAACTTTTTCTACAGAAATGAATAGATGTAGCCTACGGTAGGTCGGCTTTGCATCTTTTTCTACCTATTTTAAAACCCTGATTTCTGTGTTTATATGCACTTTATTTGACACTTCCCGAGGGCATGAATCATGGTAAAGTGGATCCTTGACACATTCTACAAACAGCGTACTTGAACTATTCTTTATATGCGTGTATCATTATTATTCAGGCTGAGTGGTTGTCATGGACAGCCCTACACATTAGGTTAATGTAGGTTGATGGCTGTCGAATGAATGATCATCTGCTGATGATCATTCACCAGATAATCATTACACTAAAAAAGCCACGCAAGGCCTTTTTGTTTTCTTAACGGCCCTCGGTTCAATCTCGAGCCATGGCGTCTCGATGGATGAACGAACTGTAGGAAGATCGATCTTGTGCAAGTCTAGATAGGTCCACCAGGGTCTTTTCCGAAGTTATCTTGATAGTATCAATGATCGGGTTGATGGTCTTCCTCTTCGCCTTGTTCCTTCTATTCTCAACAAGGCCTTTAGTTTTCTTAACGGCCTTCGGCACAATCTCAAGCCATGGAGAATTGATGGATGAACATTCTTTAGGATGATCGATCTTGCACAAGTTTAGATAGGTCCACCAGGGTCTTTTCCGAAGTTATCTTGATAGTATCAATGATCGGGTTGATGGTCTTCCTCTTCGCCTTGTTCCTTCTACTCTCAACAAGGCCTTTTGTTTTCTTAACGGCCTTCGGCACAATCTCAAGCCATGGAGAATTGTTGGATGAATGCTCTATTGGAAGATGGATCTTGTGCAAGTCTAGATAGGTCCACCAGGGTCTTTTCCGAAGTTATCTTGATAGTATCAAGCCATCGGGTTGATGGTCTTCCTCTTCGCCATGTTCCTTCTATTCTCAACAAGGCCTTTTGTTTTCTTAACGGCCTTTGGCTCAATCTCAATCCATGGAGAATTGATGGAGGAACGCTCTGTAGGATGATCGATCTTGTACAAGTCTAGATAGGTCCACCAGGGTCATCTCCATCGTCATCTTGATAGTACCAAGCTATCAGGTTGCTGGTCTTCCTCTTCACCTTGTTCCTTCTATTCTCAGTCACCATACAAGACCTTTTTATTTTCTTAATGTCCTTCGGCTCATTCTCGGGCTATGACGAATTGATTGATGAAACAACAGAAAAATGACTGGCACATCCAAATTAGTCTGAATAGGTGCATACCAAAAACAGCTACTTACATGCCAATATATGAAAAAGGTTGCACTCAATCATGTTAAAGCATGTCAATATGAAATATATGAAATGTGATTGGCAAAATGGCTAGTGTATATTTGAAAAAAATATTTGAGACACTTTGCACAAAATTTGGCCATATAATGTCTGCCCATCAACCAACGTCAAGTGTTATGACCTGGTGGTTAAGAGGCCACACTGAAATGACCTGGTGGCTAAAACGCAACATGGAACGAGCTCTGAGAAGGTGGTATCTCTACTGACCGCAGTCCCTAATCCTAACAACAACACTAGAAATAGCCGTGGGATGTTCCTGACACTCCCTAGACACCTCGTCACAGCCTAAGATATAACTACCCCTAAAGAATTAAATAGAAAGCTATCTTGCCTCAGAGAAACCCCCAAAAGGAAAGATAGCCCCCACAAATATTGACTGTGAAAGGAGAGGGAAATGACGAACACAGAAATGAAATTAGAATTCAGCAAAGGGGAGGCCAATACTAAACTAGATAGACAGAGAGCAAAGGATACTGTGCGGTCAGTATTAAAAACTACAAAATCCACGCAGAGTTTACAAAAATTAACTCCACACCGACTCACGGTGTGGAGGGGCAAATCTGCTTTCCCAGAGCTTCCAGCTAGCCTAAATAAGACATAGTGACAAGCTGGACAAAAGAGACAAAATGCAAAGCAATAGAGTCCAAACGAATGGACAAACAAACTAGCAAAACTTATCTTTTGCAGACAAGGACTGGCCATATGAGAAATCCAAGGGAAGAATCAAATCCAACCAAGAACATTGACAGCAGGCATGGACTAAAGCCCAGAGCAGGTTTAAATAACAAACCCAGGCAAGGCGATAGTGAAGGCAGCTGCTACAGCTACCTAATGGAGTAGCAGTTCCACTCGAAACCACCAGAGGGAGCCCAAGGGCAGAACTCGCAAACACACCATTAGCAACCACAGGAGGGAGCTCCAGAACGGAACTCACAACAGTCAAGGTGGGCTCAAAGACTGATGGGTCCCTAACCAGTGTGAACACCTCTCTTAGGCTGATGTCTGAATGTCTGGGTGAATGCGGACACCTCTCTCAGCAAAGCCTATACTTATAGGTAGGTAGGAACCTGCTGTGATTAAAATCACCACAAAGTGAATGGCGGAGTGCTCAGTCATAAAGCTAACATGGATTGATGGATGAACGCTCGCCTTGTTCCTTCTATTCTCAGTCACCATACAAGGCCTTTTGTTTTCTTAAAGGCCTTTGACTCAATCTCAAGCCATGGAGAATTGATGGATGAACATTCTGTAGGAAGATCGATCTTCTACAAGTCTAGATAGGTCCACCAGGGTCTTCTCCGTCATCATCTTGATAGTATCAAGCCATCGAGTTGCTGGTCTTCCTCTTCACCATGTTCCTTCTATTCTCAGTCTTCATATAGCGGAAGAATGATCTTACTCAGAACCGTCCTTCAGGAGACTAACGACTGCAGCGGAGATGCCAACCAGACGTGTTACCAGATACATTTGCTGGTTGTGCATTAGTTTTGGAGCTGTCAATTTAAAACAAAATGATATATTATTACATCTTAATTGGAATGTCCTAAAAGCAGTAAATTGTAGTCGTAAAGCCTGGAGATCAGGTGGACACAGATTGCCAGCCAAGTTCTCACAGCAAAAAATCCAATTCTGGCTTAAAATCCCAGCTAGATAGTTCATAGTGACAAGGAAAATTTCTCAAATCTCGAATAAATTTGAATAGCCATTTTTCAGTAGGTGCTGATCGCTAAAGGACAGGGAAACTTGCTACCAGGGAGTCCAGTCCCTCCCCCACCACTGATTGGCAGCTTTCTGTGTACACTGTGCATAGCTGTCAATCAGGGGTGTGGGCGGGGTTATACAGAGCTCAGCATTCAGAGAACTGCTAGATCTATAGCAGAGAAAACATGGATTTTATCAAAAAGACATCAAGCAGCCCAGTAAGTGACACATCGCTGGAATCAGGATCTCACCCCCTACATTATGCTGCTCTCAGATGGGGAAGCAAAAAGCTGCTAACAGATTCCCGTTAATTCGTTCTCTCATTTAACCTACAATAACTGTCCCACTAAAATGACCTCAGAAATTGCTATCATTATTTTTTTGCATGTGTATGGAGGCATTTTCTTTGATGTGTGATGGATGTTTGACCATAGGCAATCTCTGCAACCGTTATAAATTGGTATTAGAATCATATTTTACCAGCATCTGAATTCTTTATCCTTATCCGCCATTATGAAGGTCATAATTTACTTAATGCTTCTTGTATTGCTGCGCATTGTATAGAATTGCTAAACAAAACTTCCTTTTATAGGACTATGTGCAAGACAGTTACCAGTAATACAGATCGAGATGATGACTTAGACATTCCTTCGATGCTTACTTAAGCTGTTCTTCAAAATGTAATTTCAATATCCTCTGATTAATCAATGTAAATGGAAGATTATCAGAAATCACATTATTTAAAGTCTCATTGTTGTTTCAAATTACGTTTAAGTTCTTTTGTGTTCAATTATGGCTGTTATGTGACCTGTAGTCTGCATTTTACTGCATTTTCCCCCTTTACAGTCTCTATTTCTAATTGTCAGTTTTGCCTGAACTGAGCTTCAAAAGAGATATAGTAGTGACTAAATGATATGCTGTCTCCTGTATGCTGCACACACAGATATAAGAAGAGATCTTTCTCCCATATTTCTATACCTCAGACAAGTAGCAGGTTGGAGAACATTATACAACAGTAATAAGCAGGGTTGCTGTGAATCTAGCACTGCAGTAAGGGAGTAAAACACTTTTACATGTTAACAGGGTTATCCACCTCTTTCTTTCTCCTAAAACTTGGCCTAGCATTGTGTAAACATGGAAACTGACCTACCAGTCCTCTACTGCTACTCTCCTGGCACATTACAGGTCCTCTACTGCTCCTCTCCTAGCACATTGCAGGTCCTCTACTGCTCCTCTCCTAGCACATTGCAGGTCCTCTACTGCTCCTCTCCTAGCACATTGCAGGTCCTCTACTGCTCCTCTCCTAGCACATTGCAGGTCCTCTACTGCTCCTCTCCTAGCACATTACAGGTCCTCTACTGCTACGCTCCTAGCACATTGCAGGTCCTCTACTGCTCCTCTCCTAGCACATTGCAGGTCCTCTACTGCTCCCCTCCTAGCACATTGCAGGTCCTCTACTGCTCCTCTCCTAGCACATTGCAGGTCCTCTACTGCTCCTCTCCTAGCACATTACAGGTCCTCTACTGCTAAGCTCCTAGCACATTGCAGGTCCTCTACTGCTCCTCTCCTAGCACATTGCAGGTCCTCTACTGCTCCTCTCCTAGCACATTACAGGTCCTCTACTGCTACGCTCCTAGCACATTGCAGGTCCTCTACTGCTCCTCTCCTAGCACATTGCAGGTCCTCTACTGCTCCTCTCCTAGCACATTGCAGGTCCTCTACTGCTCCTCTCCTAGCACATTGCAGGTCCTCTACTGCTCCTCTCCTAGCACATTGCAGGTCCTCTACTGCTCCTCTCCTAGCACATTGCAGGTCCTCTACTGCAGTGATTTTCAACCTTTTTTGAGCCGCGGCACACTTTTTATACTTAAAAAATCCCGAGGCACACCACCAACCAAAATGGCACAAAATGGTGCGTCCAGGTTTGAGATAAAAGTCTGCAGTCATTCTATGTGACTGCAGGCTTCTGAATTCTCACAGCGCAAGCACTGCACACTTTCAGGATTCTCCCTTGCCGGTGGCCAGAGTGGACGGTCATGACAGCACAAGTATGTGATTTGGATACTTCTGGCCACATTCTAACTAGACGTGTCCGGCCTCAGTCAATTCATTTTCATTGAATGAGGCCACACATGTCTAGTCAGCACGTGACCGCATGTATGTAAATCACCAACATCAGAGAATTATGATAGCAGTGCGCACTGTGAGAATTCAGAAGTCTGCAGTCACATAGTATGACTGCAGACTCATCACAACCTTGGACATCCCCTTTAATGTTCCTAACAAATAAAAATGAGAATTAGTATCACAAAAAAAACACATTTACATCCAGATACCTGTTAGATGACGTTGTTTGTGGAGTCGCCTCTTTCTTTTCATCTTCACCTTGTCCAGATGCCATGATGACTCTTCTCATCCACCGGCAGAGCTCGTTTCTGCAGACTTCTATCTTCTCCTGTCTTCTGCAGCACATCCCGACACAACACCCTTAAAGATAGCAGTGTTATTATAATGCTCCGGAATAACAATATCTGCCCTAGGCTGAGCCCCTGAGTAAATAATTGCCCCTCACTTTATTCCCAGCACATAATATGACCCTCACTGTCCCTCTTATGGTACATGCCATCCACACTGCCCTCTCTCTCTTTTCCATACTTCACACTGCCTTCTCATACTGTGTCCCTCATAGAGAGCCCAGTCTCTCTACTGTGCCCCTTCATTACACTCCTCCTACTTGGCATACTGTCTCCTCCTGGCTGTTACCCTCACACTACTCAGTATCTATTATGTGTCCACTCACACTTTCATCCCCCCATACTGTCTGCACACATTTCTAATAGCCTCCTCCTGTACATCCCCCCCTGCTAACATACCCCTTTGCTCTCTCCATATTTCCTCCTCACACATTCCCCCCTCACACATTCCCCCGACTCCCCATACTGTCCTCACACATCCCATCACCGTTGCTCCCAGTACTGTCAGCACACATTTTTCCCCTCGCTACTGTGTCCACCCCCATCTCCCCACTCACCCCCACAGAATATATCAACTGCCCTTCCGATAGAATAAATCCATCCCCTTCCACAGAATAAATGCACCCTGCCCCACACATGCTAAATAAATTCCAGCCCCCCTCCCACGTACACACTGAATAAATCCCCCCCACACACTGAATAAATCCCCCCCACACACTGAATAAATCCCCCCCACACACTGAATAAATCCCCCCCACACACTGAATAAATCCCCCCCACACACTGAATAAATCCCCCCAAACACACTGAATAAATCCCCCCCAAACACACTGAATAAATCCCCCCACACACTTAATAAATCCCCCCCCCAAACACACTGAATAAATCCCCCCCACACACTGAATAAATCCCCCCCACACACTGAATAAATCCCCCCCACACACTGAATAAATCCCCCCACACTTAATAAATCCCCCCACACACTTAATAAATCCCCCCACACACTTAATAAATCCCCCCCACACACTTAATAAATCCCCCCACACACTTAATAAATCCCCCCACATACTCCCCATAAACCCACCCCACGCTGAATCTTCGGTGTCTTCAGCTCCACAGCACAGGAGCACTTACCACCAAGTCTCTTCTTTCTCCTGCGCGCCGGACAGTGACGTCAGCAGCGTGATCACATGACTTGATCACGCTGCTGGCGTCGCTCTGACCCAGCGGTCAGAGCCTCAATTGTACTCGCAGCTGGTAGATGTCTCCGAGTACAATTGATCTCCGGGAGCCGGCGCGCTGCAGCTTCTCTGTGCCGGCTGTCAGCTTGACAGTCAGCACAGAGAACAGCTGACTCCCGTTCCCCGCGGCACACCCGACCATGTGTCGCAGCACACTAGTGTGCCGCGGCACTCTGGTTGAAAAACACTGCTCTACTGCTCCTTTCCTAGCACATTGCAGATCCTCTACTTCTCTTCTTGTAGCACATTGCAGGTCCTCTACTGCTCTTCTCGTAGCACATTGCAGGTCCTCTACTGTTCCTCTCCTAGCACATTGCAGGTCCTCTACTGCTCCTCTCCTAGCACATTGCAGATCCTCTACTGCTCTTCTTGTAGCACATTGCAGGTCCTCTACTGCTCTTCTCGTAGCACATTGCAGGTCCTCTACTGTTCCTCTCCTAGCACATTTCAGGTCCTCTACTGCTCCTCTCCTAGCACATTGCAGGTCCTCTACTGCTCCTCTCCTAGCACATTGCAGGTCATCTTCTGATCCTTTCCTAGCGCATTGCAGGTCCTCTACTGCTCCTCTCCTAGCACATTGCAGGTCCTCTACTGCTATGCTCCTAGCACATTGCAGGTCCTCTACTGCTCCTCTCCTAGCACATTGCAGGTCCTCTACTGCTCCTCTCCTAGCACATTGCAGGTCCTCTACTGCTCCCCTCCTAGCACATTGCAGGTCCTCTACTGCTCCTCTCCTAGCACATTGCAGGTCCTCTACTGCTCCCCTCCTAGCACATTGCAGGTCCTCTACTGCTCCCCTCCTAGCACATTGCAGGTCCTCTACTGCTCTTCTCCTAGCACATTGCAGGTCCTCTACTGCTCCTCTCCTAGCACATTGCAGGTCCTCTACTGCTCCTCTCCTAGCACATTGCAGATCCTCTACTGCTCTTCTCGTAGCACATTGCAGGTCCTCTACCGTTCCTCTCCTAGCACATTGCAGGTCCTCTACTGCTCCCCTCCTAGCACATTACAGGTCCTCTACTGCTCCTTTCCTAGCACATTGCAGGTCCTCTACTGCTCCTCTCCTAGCACATTGCAGATCGTCTACTGCCCTTCTCATAGCACATTGCAGGTCCTCTACTGTTCCTCTCCTAGCACATTGCTGGTCCTCTACTGCTCCTCTCCTAGCACATTGCAGGTCCTCTACTGCTCATCTCCTAGCACATTGCAGGTCCTCTACTGCTCCCCTCCTAGCACATTGCAGGTCCTCTACTGCTCCTCTTCTAGCACATTGCAGGTCCTCTACTGCTCCTTTCCTAGCACATTGCAGGTCCTCTACTGCTCCTCTCCTAGCACATTGCAGGTCCTCTACTGCTCCTCTCCTAGCACATTGTAGGTCCTCTTCTGATCCTTTCCTAGCACATTTCTTACAATAAAGTTGTCACTGTCTTCAACTCTTCTTCCAAAGATTCGATTTTTTTCCCTTCAAACAAACTAATACAAACCTCCCCCCAATACCACTCCATAGAAATCTGTAGATTTTTTTATATTAATTAGTTTGCATTTGTAATGAGCATACTTAACCCCTTAGTGACCGAGCCAAATTTTTGAAATCTGACCAGTGTCACTTTATGTGGTAATAACACTGCAACGCTTCAACAAATCCCAGTGATTTTGAGATTGTTTTTTCGTGACGCATTATATGTTATGATAATGGTAAATTTTGTTCAACATTTTTTGTGTTTATTTATAAAAAATATCAAAAATTTGAGAAAAATGTTAAAAAATTAGCAATTTTCTAAATTTGAATGATTATCCCTTTAATCCAGATAGTCATACAACAGCAAACCATTAATAAATAACATTTCCCACATGTCGGCTTTACATCAGCACCATTTGTAAAATGTTATTTTATTTTGTTAGCATTTTAGGAGGTTTAAAAATGTAGCAACAATTTTTCATTTTTTCAAAGAAATTTACAAAATTTATTTTTTTAGGGACTTATCCATGTTTGAAGTGACTTTAGGGGTCCCAAGTATTGGGAAACCCACAAACGTGATACCATTTTAAAAACAGCACCCCTAAACATATTGAAAACTGCTGTCAGGTAGTTTATTAACCCTTCAGGTGCTTTTCAGGAATTAATGCAAAGTGGCATGATAGGAATGAAAATGTGTATTTTTACCACCTAAATGTTGCTAACTTCTAAACAGATTACTACAGCCGTCAGACTCTAAGGCCACTAATTGGTCATGAATTGCCATGGCAAACATCAGGACAACAAAATCATGATCTGAGGGCACCAATTGTGACAAAGAAGAAGCCCCCACACTCTGTTAACCATTTATAATGATGTAGTCACTATTGACAGCAGCATCTAAGGGGTTAAACAGATTTAGATGGTGCAAATACTGATCGTGGCTTGTACAGCAAGTTGTCAGCTATAGTGTACAACCAACAGATGCTGGATTGTCATCTGTATGGGGAGGCTATTCTCTTATATCTCAGGTCAGTTAAAAGACGTATTGGCGGTCATTAAGGGGTTAAAACATTTATCCTGGAATGATCATATCACAAGTGTTCATAAAGCCAGAGATTGCCATATGTTATCTCTCAGGGGAACTCCAGATGGTAGAACTGGAACATTCAACGAAGGTCCCCAGATGTCAAATTTCTTCATTGCTTTTCCGTTTCTATATACCCGTTTTTACAACCAAATAATATTGTTTAGCTGATATATTAACTCATTAACTGTCGGCGGTTGAGCGTCTAACCAATGATGTGGAATAAGTTTACGTGCTTGATACAATGTTCGCAAAGACTTATAGTCAACGGGGATTCAAAATAGACCAATTCTCCCAATACACATATTTTGGGGTCTGCTTGGATTCACATACCAAACATCCTTTTTTTTTATTAAAGATAGGGTGTTTTTCCAGTAGGAGCCCAATCTCCTGCACTCCCAGAACACGAAACAAATGCGCATCTCCTGTTCCACATCTTTCACATTCTGCATTTGGACGCCAATTCCAAAAAGAAAACTCGGTGTTCTATATACTCTATGAATAAGGTATATCTGCGAGAGATTCACATGGGGACGGTCTAGGAATGAACTCCAACACCTCTTTGCACTGTTCTTCCGTAATCGTCCGTACATCTGCTTCTTATTTAAATTTAGGCGTCGGGATGGTCTCCCATGCGAGACTGTAAAAGTTACTGATGGATTTTTGGAATTAGACCGGTTGTGTATTTTTCCGCCGCTATTGAGCCTAGTGCATAATTTTTCCGTATATCTGGTGCCGCAGCGGTGTCCGGAGTCAGATATCCATGCCTAAGTTGAAAGTATCAAAAGAAGAGGCTGTGAGGCAATCCAAACTCTTGTAGTTTGTTGCAGCTTCTAGGTGTTCCATTTTCTATTAACTCATCTAAAGTTTGAATACCCCTTGATTCCGAAACCAGTCAATTTGTCAAATTCCACCAATCGCTGATTTTGCCATAATGGGGTAAAATTAGAGTATTCATTTTTCCTCCACAGTCTCTTCCGCCTGCCCCCGCTTTGTATATCAATGCTAAGGTCAGTTTCTCTCTATGTGTGTACTTATTGCCTACCTCTAGTACGTATATGGGCGACACACAATCTTGCCCATACTCTCTTTTTTCCCACCCATGAAAATGTTGCATCTACGAAGGTATACAATATATCCATGGATCTAGAATCGCTAGACCTCCTTCAATTTTGTCTCTCTGAAGTGATGCCAGTTTTATCATTGCATTATGCTTGCACCATATCAATTCCCTGAGCAATGACTGCACCGTTCGAAATATGGGAGGGGGGGGGGGTCCACCTAAATACCTTTAATTAGCAAATTATACTTATTTTGTGTAGAGAAGTGATGAATAAATAGATTTAAATGACAACCATCTTGTTACAATAACAGGAATCTGTCCTAGTATGCTAACAGGACAGGTGCCTTAGAGCAGGGGTCCCCAACTCCAGTCCTCAAGGCCCACCAACAGGTCATGTTTTCAGGATTTCCTTTGCCTTGCACAGGTGATGCAATTATTACCTGGGCAAGACTAATGAAATCCTGAAAACATGACATGTTGGTGGGCCTTGAGGACTGGAGTTGGGGACCCCTGCCTTAGAGCATGTACAGTAGGAAGCTCTGCCCCATCTGTTTATGTGCAGGATCATGTGCTCCCAGTGGATATTCTGATCTAATACTGGGGATACCAGGGATGCTGAGGTATGAAGAGGCTGCTCACACTGCTGTCCACCCTGTCTATCTTATCTAAGACTGGGGATACCAGGGTTGCTGAGGTAAGAAGAGGCTGCTCACACTACTGCCCACCCTGTCTATCTAATCTAATACTGGAGATACCAGGAGTGCTGAGGTAAGAAGAGGCTGCACACTCTGCTGTCCACCCCGTCTATCTAATCTAATACTGGAGATACCAGGGTTGCTGAGGTAAGAAGAGGCTGCTCACACTGCTGTCCACCCTGTCTATCTAATCTAATACTGGAGATACCAGGGGTGCTGAGGTAAGAAGAGGCTGCACACTCTGCTGTCCACCCCCTCTATCTAATCTAATACTGGAGATACCAAGGTTGCTGAGGTAAGAAGAGGCTGCTCACACTGCTGTCCACCCTGTCTATCTGATCTAATACTGGGGATACCAGGGATGATGAGGTAAGAAGAGGCGGCTCACACTGCGGTCCAACCTGTCTATCTGATCTAATAATGGAGATACCAGGGGTGATGAGGTAAGAAGAGGCGGCTCACACTGCTGTCCACCCCGTCTATCTAATCTAATACTGGAGATACCAGGAGTACTGAGGTAAGAAGAGGCTGCACACTCTGCTGTCCACCCCGTCTATCTAATCTAATACTGGAGATACCAGGGGTGATGAGGTAAGAAGAGGCTGCTCACACTGCTGTCCACCCTGTCTATCTGATCTAATACTGGGGATACCAGGGGTGCTGAGGTAAGAAGAGGCTGCTCACACTGCTGTCCACCCTGTCTATCTGATCTAATACTGGAGATACCAGGGGTGCTGAGGTAAGAAGAGGTTGCACACTCTGCTGTCCACCCCCTCTATCTAATCTAATACTGGAGATACCAAGGTTGCTGAGGTAAGAAGAGGCTGCTCACACTGCTGTCCACCCTGCCTATCTGATCTAATACTGGAGATACCAGGGGTGATGAGGTAAGAAGAGGCTGCTCACACTGCTGTCCACCCTGTCTATCTGATCTAATACTGGGGATACCAGGGGTGATGAGGTAAGAAGAGGCGGCTCACACTGCGGTCCAACCTGTCTATCTGATCTAATAATGGAGATACCAGGGGTGATGAGGTAAGAAGAGGCGGCTCACACTGCTGTCCACCCCGTCTATCTAATCTAATACTGGAGATACCAGGGGTGCTGAGGTAAGAAGAGGCTGCACACTCTGCTGTCCACCCCGTCTATCTAATCTAATACTGGAGATACCAGGGGTGATGAGGTAAGAAGAGGCTGCTCACACTGCTGTCCACCCTGTCTATCTGATCTAATACTGGGGATACCAGGGGTGCTGAGGTAAGAAGAGGCGGCTCACACTGCTATCCTACTTGTATATCTGATCTAATACTGGAGATACCAGGGTGCTGAGGTAATAAGAAACTGCTCACACTGCTGTCCACCCTGTCTACCTGATCTAATACTGGAGATACCAGGGGTGCTGAGGTAAGAAGAGGCGGCTCACACTGCTGTCCACCCTGTCTATCTGATCTAATACTGGAGGTACCAGGGGTGCTGAGGTAAGAAGAGGCGGCTCACACTGCTGTCCACCCTGTCTATCTGATCTAATACTGGAGATACCAGGGGTGCTGATGTAAGAAGAGGCGGCTCACACTGCTGTCCTACCTGTATATCTGATCTAATACTGGAGATACCAGGGGTGCTGAGGTAAGAAGAGGCTGCTCACACTGCTGTCCTACCTGTATATCTGATCTAATACTGGAGATACCAGGGGTGCTGATGTAAGAAGAGGCGGCTCACACTGCTGTCCTACCTGTATATCTGATCTAATACTGGAGATACCAGGGGTGCTGAGGTAAGAAGAGGCGGCTCACACTGCTGTCCTACCTGTATATCTGATCTAATACTGGAGATACCAGGGATGCTGATGTAAGAAGAGGCTGCTCACACTGCTGTCCACCCTGTCTATCTGATCTAATACTGGAGATACCAGGGGTGCTGAGGTAAGAAGAGGCTGCTCACACTGCTGTCCACCCTGTCTATCTGATCTAATACTGGAGATACCAGGGGTGCTGAGGTAAGAAGAGGCTGCTCACACTGCTGTCCACCCTGTCTATCTGATCTAATACTGGAGATACCAGGGGTGCTGAGGTAAGAAGAGGCGGCTCACACTGCTGTCCACCCTGTCTATCTGATCTAATAATGGAGATACCAGGGGTGCTGAGGTAAGAAGAGGCTGCTCACACTGCTGTCCTACCTGTATATCTGATCTAATACTGGAGATACCAGGGTGCTGAGGTAATAAGAAGCTGCTCACACTGCTGTCCACCCTGTCTATCTGATCTAATACTGGAGATACCAGGGGTGCTGAGGTAAGAAGAGGCTGCTCACACTGCTGTCCACCCTGTCTATGTGATCTAATACTGGAGATACCAGAGGTGCTGAGGTAAGAAGAGGCTGCTCACACTGCTGTCCACCCTGTCTATCTGATCTAATACTGGAGATACCAGGGGTGCTGAGGTAAGAAGAGGCTGCTCCCATTGAATGTTAAGAAGCTGCTATTACCAGGAGATAAACTATATTATGTACTGTACAGATATTTTAAGGTCACAGTAGTGTTGCTTCCTACTGCACATGCTCATAGGCTTCTGTCCTATCAACATTCTAGGACATATTTCTGTTTGTGTAACAAGACGGCATCTATATTAATGCACTATAGTGATTACCTCCCTAGACAGAACAAGTGTGATTTCATAATTAAAGGTATTTAGGACATTTTGTTTATTTTTTCTATTCAGTTTTAAATGAATTGCTCCACCGTTTTGTTCTTATGACCCATCAATATGACATGTAAAAAAAGAAGCTAGACGATATGGCCTCTGTAACCATTGCCTACAAACTATATTCCTCGTCTTGACCAGAGAGAAGGATGTCCAGGTTTTCTTCTTCTTCAACTATTTCCATAATTCCTTTTCTCTGTGAATAGGATCGTCAAAAACATCTGATGCCTTGGAGAGAGCTCACATGGTTCTCCCGCTTTCCAGTTGAAAAGAAGGACTAGGGACCCATATTTTGGCAACCGTGGGGCGTCACAACCCTATCTGCCTTTATTTCTTTCTAGATAACCAAAAAGATAATGGACACCAGAGCGCGTCGGGGCCTCTTATCCACGCACGGCAGCAGCAGCAGGTTGGTATATGATTCACATCATACCGGATCTTTTTGAAACCTTCATCCCCTCCAGCCACTTGGCAGGCATATGTTGTGGCACTGCCCCTCTTTGCTTTTTACACAGGGGATTCTTTAGGACTATTTCCTTAGTGAATCTGTTGGACATGCCAGGATAGGGTGAGACTTCACTCTATACCTGTACTTTAATATTCGGTTCATATGATTTAATCATCACCTGTACCACCCCGCTGTCTGCTTATATATATATTTAGCTTGGAGTTTTTTCCCCCCTCCCCCCGGTGTAGCTGCCCACTCTTTACCATCACAATTTTGTGTAACAGTCTGGTTTTCGGGCCTTCAGCTTGGAGTTGCTATACCTGGGAGCTGATCTATTTATATATATGTATGCACGGTCTGCTTACTTAGTACTGCTGATTTGCTCCATTATTATTAGCTGTAAACCGTGCGTGGAACTAGGTTCACCCTTCTCTTTTCCATTGCATCTTTTTTACTTGTGTTTTTAATATTTACGTGTAACATTTTAGGAATTTGTTTCTCAATAAAGTTGCTATATTTTTTAGCTCTGGTGTCCATTATCTTTTTGGTTATCTATTATATTTAATATGGCGGAGCATATATGCTGTTTGCTCTTTGTATAGGTTTACTTTATTTCTTTCTAGTAACTATTTTCATACATAGAGAAAGCCTGTGTATTAGATGCATATCACTGCGCCATTCAGTGAGGATCTGACAGAAGAGAACCCACTTGTGACGAGGGCCATAGGCATCACTACACCGTGTTCCAAATTATTATGCAGTTGACATTTTTCTCGGATTTTCCTAAATGGTCGGTGCAAATGACAGTCAGTCTAATAAAAGTTATCACCCATTAGATTATACATCGAATTTTATTGAAGAAACCTCCCAATGATAACAGTATAATCTCCAAAATAAATATAAACTCACAATGCACTGTTCCAAATTATTAGAATTTCTAAACATTTGATATGTTTTAAAGAACTGAAAATGCTCATTTGTGGAATTTGCAGCATTAGGAGATCACATTCACTGATCAAAAACTATTTAACTCCAAAACATCCTAACAGGCCAAGTTACATGTTAACATAGGAAAGCTTCTCTGATATCACCTTCACAATTCTTGCATCCATTGAACTTGTGAGTTTTTGGAGAGTTTCTGCTTGTATTTCTTTGCATGAAGTCAGAATAGCCTCCCAGAGCCGCTGTTTTGATGTGATCTGCCTCCCACTGTCATAGATCTTTTGCTTGATGATCCTCCAAAGGTTCTCTGTTGTGAATTCTGTGGCCAAGCTCCCTCCTGTGGTCGTGAGTGGTACTTCAGCTGGTTCTATCTATGAGCTTCCTTTGGTGGATGAGAGTGGGGCTGCGGCTTCTGAGTTTCCTTCCTCAGGTGATGAGGTTAAGTCGTTAGGTGCTGCTCTATTTAACTCCACCTGGTGCTTTGATCCTGGCCTCCAGTCAATGTTCTAGTATTGGTCTTGCTTCCTCCTGGATCGTTCCTGTGGCCTGTCTATCCTGCATAAGCTAAGTTCTGCTTGTGTTACTTTTGTTTGCTATATTTTCTGTCCAGCTTGCTATATTGGTTTTTCTTGCTTGCTGGAAGCTCTGAGACGCAGAGGGAGCACCTCTGTACCGTTAGTCGGTGCGGACGGTCTTTTTGCCCCTCTGCGTGGTTGTTTGTAGGTTTTTGTGTTGACCGCAAAGCTATCTTTCCTATCCTCGGTCTGTTCAGTAAGTCGGGCCTCACTTTGCTAAATCTATTTCATCTCTGTGTTTGTATTTTCATCTTTACTCACAGTCATTATATGTGGGGGGCTGCCTTTTCCTTTGGGGAATTTCTCTGAGGCAAGGTAGGCTTATTTTTCTATCTTCAGGGCTAGTTAGTTTCTCAGGCTGTGCCGAGTTGCATAGGGAGCGTTAGGCGCAATCCACGGCTACCTCTAGTGTGGTATGATAGGATTAGGGATTGCGGTCAGCAGAGTTCCCACGTCTCAGAGCTCGTCCTATGTTTTTGGTAATTGCCAGGTCACTTTGTGTGCTCTGAACTTCAAGGTCCATTGTGGTTCTGAATTACCTGTTCATAACAGTACTGGAGGCCCAAAGTACTAATGCTTCTCAATAGAGGGAAAAGAGAAGTTCTGAGACCATTTTTCTTTGCACTGTGTTCTGTCTTTCTTTTCCCCTTTACATCAGGGTGGTTCAGAACACAGGTGTGGACATAAACATTCAGGGTCTGTCCTCTTTGATGGATAATCTCACTATAAGTGTACAGAACATTCAAGATTTAGTGGTTCAGAATCCTATGTTAGAACCTAAAATTCCTATTCCTGAGTTATTTTCTGGAGATAGAGCTAAGTTTTTGAATTTTAAAAATAATTGTAAACTATTTCTGGCTTTGAAACCCCGCTCCTCTGGTGACCCAGTTCAACAAGTTAAGATCATTATTTCTTTATTACGTGGCGACCCTCAAGACTGGGCATTTTCCCTTGCGCCAGGAGATCCTGCATTATGTAATATTGATGCGCTTATTCTGGCGCTCGGATTGCTGTACGACGAACCTAATTCAGTGGATCAGGCAGAGAAAAATTTGCTGGCTCTGTGTCAGGGTCAGGATGAGATAGAGATTTATTGTCAGAAGTTTAGAAAGTGGTCCGTGCTCACTCAATGGAATGAATGTGCGCTGGCAGCTATTTTCAGAAAGGGTCTCTCTGAAGCCCTTAAGGATGTCATGGTGGGATTTCCTATGCCTGCTGGTCTGAATGAGTCTATGTCTTTGGCCATTCAGATCGGTCGACGCTTGCGTGAGCGTAAATCTGTGCACCATTTGGCGGTATTATCTGAGCATAAACCTGAGCCTATGCAGTGCGATAGGACTTTGACCAGAGCTGAAAGGCAAGAACACAGACGTCAAAATGGGTTGTTTTTCTACTATGGTGATTCCACTCATGCTATCTCCGATTGTCCTAAGCGCCTTAAGCGGTTCGCTAGGTCCGCCACCATTGGTACGATACAGTCGAAAATTCTTTTGTCCGTTACTTTGATCTGCTCTTTGTCTTCCTATTCTGTCATGGCATTTCTGGATTCAGGCGCTGCCCTGAATTTGATGGACTTGGAGTTTGCTAGGCGCTGTGGGTTTGTCTTGGAGCCCTTGCAGTGTCCTATTCCATTGAGAGGAATTGATGCTAAGCCTTTGGCCAAGAATAAGCCTCAGTATTGGACCCAGCTGACCATGTGCATGGCTCCTGCGCACCAGGAGGATATTCGCTTTCTGGTGTTGCATAATCTGCATGATGTGGTCGTGTTGGGGTTGCCATGGCTACAAGTCCATAACCCAGTATTAGATTGGAAATCAATGTCTGTGTCCAGCTGGGGTTGTCAGGGGGTACATGGTGATGTTCCATTTCTGTCTATCTCATCATCCACCCCTTCTGAGGTCCCAGAGTTCTTGTCTGATTACCGTGATGTATTCGATGAGCCCAAGTCCAATGCCCTACCTCCGCATAGGGATTGTGATTGTGCTATCGATTTGATTCCTGGTAGTAAGTTTCCTAAGGGTCGACTGTTTAATTTGTCTGTACCTGAGCACGCCGCTATGCGGAGTTACGTGAAGGAGTCTTTGGAGAAGGGTCATATTCGCCCGTCATCGTCGCCATTGGGAGCGGGGTTCTTTTTTGTGGCCAAGAAGGATGGTTCGCTGAGACCTTGTATTGATTACCGCCTTCTAAATAAAATTACGGTCAAATTTCAGTACCCCTTGCCGCTGCTGTCTGATTTGTTTGCTCGGATTAAGGGGGCTAGTTGGTTCACCAAGATAGATCTTCGTGGTGCGTATAATCTTGTGCGTATTAAACGGGGCAATGAATGGAAAACAGCATTTAATACGCCCGAAGGCCATTTTGAGTACCTGGTTATGCCATTCGGGCTTTCTAATGCTCCATCAGTGTTTTAGTCCTTTATGCATGACATCTTCCGAGAGTACCTGGATAAATTCCTGATTGTATACTTGGATGATATTTTGGTCTTCTCGGATGATTGGGAGTCTCATGTGAAGCAGGTCAGAATGGTGTTCCAGGTCCTGCGTGCTAATTCTTTGTTTGTGAAGGGATCAAAGTGTCTCTTTGGTGTTCAGAAGGTTTCATTTTTGGGGTTCATTTTTTCTCCTTCTACTATCGAGATGGACCCTGTTAAAGTTCAGGCCATTTATGATTGGACTCAGCCAACATCTCTGAAGAGTCTGCAGAAGTTCCTGGGCTTTGCTAATTTTTATCGTCGCTTCATCAATAATTTTTCTAGTATTGCTAAACCGTTGACTGATTTAACCAAGAAGGGTGCTGATGTGGTCAATTGGTCTTCTGCTGCTGTGGAAGCTTTTCAGGAGTTGAAGCGTCGTTTTTCTTCTGCCCCTGTGTTGTGCCAACCAGATGTTTCGCTTCCGTTCCAGGTCGAGGTTGATGCTTCTGAAATTGGAGCTGGGGCTGTTTTGTCGCAGAGAAGTTCTGATTGCTCGGTGATGTAACCATGCGCCTTCTTTTCCAGGAAATTTTCGCCTGCTGAGCGAAATTATGATGTTGGCAATCGAGAGTTGCTAGCCATGAAGTGGGCATTCGAGGAGTGGCGTCATTGGCTTGAAGGAGCTAAGCATCGCGTGGTGGTCTTGACTGATCACAAAAACTTGACTTATCTCGAGTCTGCCAAACGGTTGAATCCTAGACAAGCTCGTTGGTCGCTGTTTTTCTCCCGTTTTGACTTTGTGGTTTCGTACCTTCCGGGCTCTAAAAATGTGAAGGCGGATGCCCTGTCTAGGAGTTTTGTGCCCGATTCTCCGGGTTTGCCTGAGCCGGCGGGTATTCTCAAAGAGGGGGTAATTTTGTCTGCCATCTCCCCTGATTTGCGGCGGGTGCTGCAAAAATTTCAGGCTAATAGACCTGACCGTTGCCCAGCGGAGAAACTGTTTGTCCCTGATAGGTGGACGAATAAAGTTATCTCTGAGGTTCATTGTTCGGTGTTGGCTGGTCATCCTGGAATCTTTGGTACCAGAGATTTGGTGGCTAGATCCTTTTGGTGGCCGTCTCTGTCGCGGGATGTGCGTTCTTTTGTGCAGTCCTGTGGGATTTGTGCTCGGGCTAAGCCCTGCTGTTCTCGTGCCAGTGGGTTGCTTTTGCCCTTGCCGGTCCCGAAGAGGCCTTGGACACATATCTCTATGGATTTTATTTCGGATCTCCCCGTCTCTCAAAGAATGTCGGTCATTTGGGTGGTTTGTGATCGCTTCTCTAAGATGGTCCATTTGGTGCCCTTGTCTAAATTGCCTTCCTCCTCTGATTTGGTGCCATTGTTTTTCCAGCATGTGGTTCGTTTACATGGCATTCCAGAGAACATCGTTTCTGACAGAGGTTCCCAGTTTGTTTCGAGGTTTTGGCAAGCCTTTTGTGCTAGGATGGGCATTGATTTGTCTTTTTCCTCGGCTTTCCATCCTCAGACAAATGGCCAGACTGAACGAACCAATCAGACCTTGGAAACATATCTGAGATGTTTTGTTTCTGCTGATCAGGATGATTGGGTGTCCTTTTTGCCTTTGGCTGAGTTCGCCCTTAATAATCGGGCCAGCTCGGCTACTTTGGTTTCGCCGTTTTTCTGCAATTCTGGGTTCCACCCTCGTTTCTCTTCAGGGCAGGTTGAGTCTTTGGACTGTCCTGGTGTGGATACTGTGGTGGATAGGTTGCAGCAGATTTGGACTCATGTAGTGGACAATTTGACTTTGTCCCAGGAGAAGGCTCAACGTTTCGCTAACCGCAGACGCTGTGTGGGTCCCCGACTTCGTTTTGGGGATTTGGTTTGGTTGTCATCTCGTTATATTCCTATGAAGGTTTCCTCTCCTAAATTTAAGCCTCGTTTCATTGGTCCATATAGGATTTCTGAGGTTCTTAATCCTGTGTCTTTTCGTTTGACTCTTCCAGCTTCTTTTTCCATCCATAACGTGTTCCATAGGTCATTGTTGCGGAGATACGTGGCACCTGTGGTTCCATCTATTGATCCTCCTGCTCCGGTTTTGGTTGAAGGGGAATTGGAGTATATAGTGGAGAAGATTTTGGATTCTCGTGTTTCGAGACGGAAACTCCAGTATCTGGTTAAGTGGAAAGGTTATGGTCAGGAAGATAATTCCTGGGTCTTTGCCTCTGATGTCCATGCTGCCGATCTTGTTCGTGCCTTTCATGTGGCTCATCCTGGTCGGCCTGGGGGCTCTGGTGAGGGTTCGGTGACCCCTCCTCAAGGGGGGGGGTACTGTTGTGAATTCTGTGGCCAAGCTCCCTCCTGTGGTCGTTAGTGGTACTTTGGCTGGTTCTGTCTATGAGCTTCCTTTGGTGGATGAGAGTGGTACTGCGGCTTCTGAGTTTCCTTCCTCAGGTGATGAGGTTAAGTCGTTAGGTGCTGCTCTATTTAACTCCACCTGGTGCTTTGATCCTGGCCTCCAGTCAATGTTCTAGTATTGGTCTTGCTTCCTCCTGGATCGTTCCTGTGGCCTGTCTATCCTGCATAAGCTAAGTTCTGCTTGTGTTACTTTTGTTTGCTATATTTTCTGTCCAGCTTGCTATATTGGTTTTTCTTGCTTGCTGGAAGCTCTGAGACGTAGAGGGAGCACCTCCGTACCGTTAGTCGTGCGGAGGGTCTTTTTGCCCCTCTGCGTGGTTGTTTGTAGGTTTTTGTGTTGACCGCAAAGCTATCTTTCCTATCCTCGGTCTGTTCAGTAACTCGGGCCTCACTTTGCTAAATCTATTTCATCTCTGTGTTTGTATTTTCATCTTTACTCACAGTCATTATATGTGGGGGGCTGCCTTTTCCTTTGGGGAAGTTCTCTGAGGCAAGGTAGGCTTATTTTTCTATCTTCAGGGCTAGTTAGTTTCTCAGGCTGTGCCGAGTTGCATAGGGAGCGTTAGGCGCAATCCACGGCTACCTCTAGTGTGGTGTGATAGGATTAGGGATTGCGGTCAGCAGAGTTCCCACGTCTCAGAGCTCGTCCTATGTTTTTGGTAATTGCCAGGTCACTTTGTGTGCTCTGAACTTCAAGGTCCATTGTGGTTCTGAATTACCTGTTCATAACAGTTCTCTGTTCGGTTGAGGTCAGAGGAAGATGGTGGCCACACCATGAGTTTATCTCCTTTTATGCCCATAGCAGCCAATGACTCAGGTATTATTTGCAGCATGAGATGGTGCATTGTCAGCATGAAGATGATTTTGTTCCTGAAGGCACTTTTCTGCTTTTTAGACCATGGAAGAAAGTTGTCAGTCAGAAACTCTATATACTTTGCAGAGGTCATTTTCACACCTTCAAGAACCTTAAAGGGCCCTACCAGCTGTTTCCCCATGATTCCAGCCCAAAATATGACTCCTGCACCTCCTTGCTGACGTCGCAGCCTTGTTGGGACATGGTGGCTGTGAAGAGCAGAACAAAAATGATTACCTCAATGAACAAAAATAAAAAAAAAGAATTTGTGATAAATATTGACCTGTCCATTCAAGGACATTTTAGCTATAGTATGAAATCCTGTTTTTCTTGTCTGTGGAATTGCCTTTGTACTGTTTGTTGTGAAACTGCCGCCCACGAAACTGTTTTCTTTTCTTTTCTTTCTTTCCTGTTTTGTCTCTTTGTTTAAACATGCAAAACTTGTATAACCACTAAACCTACTGAAACAACTATATAAAGAAGGGGTAGCACCTTGAAGGCAGGCGTGCTTCAGAGACTTCCCAGTGATACACTATACAAGACGTGTCTTGTGTATTATTTCTGGTGATTTCCCACTTCCAAAGGCTGCTCCGACTGAGTGTGATCCCGACATTTCCTGGCGCCCGAACAGGGACCCGAGGTCTGTGTATTCCTTCAAGAACACCGGCAGAATACGAACGAAAAGAGAATCTGGGATAATGGACGGCAGATGAACAAAAACCTGGCCAGGTAAGAGACACTGTTAGATCTCTTATATCTGCCCTGCACTGTCCGTAAGATTTTCTGTGTCGTGTTCTTTAGCGGGTAGTTCTAGTAGAGGAGGATACCTATAGCTCGGGTTCTTGAACTATTTAGGAATTGATCACCTCACGGAGTACGGCATTGAATGAGAGTAAATGTGAATAGAAGGTGTGTGGAAGTTGGGAATAGCCCTATAAGCCGCCCAGGGGGTTGAAACAGAAGAAGTGACTGTCCCACTGGGCAACGTGGTTGCGTCCTTTCGGGGAGACCTCCGCGCCTATGTTCAATCTCTGATCCTGTCTTTGACAAAAACCTGGTGACGGATAAGTGTATGATAGTATGAGCCCAGGACAGATAAATTAGCCTGGGACAAGAATACGTTGTATGTGATAGTATAAGCCCAGGACAGATAAATTAGCCTGGGACAAGATACGTTGTATGTTCTTTTTCTGTCTGGTTGCATTTGTGTTGTTTGCTATAGGTGTAGGAATCAGGATTTTCTTACATCAACACAGTTTAAACATCCTAGCTCCTTAGGAAGAAGGTAACGAGGTATTCTCATACCCAAACGCCACCTAGGGCAAGAAAAAGACATCCTAGCTCCTTAGGAAGAAGGTAACGAGGTATTCTCATACCCAAACGCCACCTAGGGCAAGAAAGCTCAGGATATGAAAATGGGGAATAAGCAAACAAAGTCGGAACCAGAAGAATTAGATATCTATACTATCATAAAGGAGAGAAGTGGTGAAGATGCCACTAAGGGGCTGAAAAAGATTTTTAGTAAGTTTGGAGTTACTAGGGCAGAAGCTTTTAGTAGAAAACTATGGGAAGGAATTCAGGAAAGGAAAAAAGGCATAATCAGAGACAAGAAATGGATAGATCAGATCCAAGCATTGATTGATGTCTCTAGGGTAGCAGAAAATGAGGGATGGACATATAATCAACAGAGTAAAAAGTGGTGTATTAGACCCACAGGCTGTGGAGAAAAACAAAATGTGGAATCTAAAAATACCCCACCCCCATACCTTAACCCACATGCCCCATCTTTTCTCCAAACACCACCTCAAAGTTTAGCCGGACCAGGAGGATGGGTATGTCCGCACTGTGGACAACAAAATCCAGACTGGAGAAATGATTGCCTAGCCTGTGGTACACCTAGACATGGCGCTGTACTTGCCCCTGTTAGGGTAGTACCAAGACCCTTTAGGGAACCTGGTGCTGACGGAGTAATGGGAACTAGATATCACCAAACTCGACAATATTTCCCTTGGTCCCCCGCTGAAGGCATGTCTCTCTTGCATAACGCACCAGATCCCACCCAGTGTCCAGTTAGATTTGCACAATATATACAGCAAATTATGCAGACTCACGCTGGAGTTTGGGCAGATGGAGAAGAATTATGTAGAATGAAAATGACTCCTGGACTCTTCCAGGAGCTATTAGCAAATCTACAGGTACATAGGCCCCAAGCAGGAGATGGTGCCTTACAAACGATAGAATCAGGTACACAATTTGTAGATCACTTAATGGTTTTCATGAGGGAGAGACAGAGGCAGAGAGGAACAACGGGAGTGGTGGCTCAGAAATCTGGACAATCAGTAGACGAATATTATCTAAGTGTAGAAAATAATTTCAGAGATGAAGGCATGGATCTAACCGCTCCAGGAATGATGAGGTTAGTTACAAAAACCTTTATAGATGGATTGTCTCCAAAAGTGAAGGAAAAGCTTAAGGCCGCAACCCCTGATTGGAGAACCTTGGAAGACCCACACCTGGCTAGACAGAAAGCTGTAGGGATAGAAATGGACTTAAGAGAAAATTCTAAGCCAGTAAGAATTGCACAGGCTAGTACTGGCTCTGCAAATCAAAAGTTTACTTGTCATTACTGTAAGAAGCCAGGACATTTCCAAAGGGAATGTAGGAAGAGAAAAGCAGATATAGATTCAGGAACCTTTGTACCCAAAAATAGGATAAATAACCCAGTGCCTGATCAAACAGACAGCTCAGAATGACTGAAAGTTATGCAGGTCTCTCTTCCTTCTAGAAGACCAATAATACAAGTTGAAGTTGAGGGTAAAAATGTACCTTTTCTGATAGATACGGGAGCAACATCCTCCATTTTAAATCAGGACTTTTTACCATATCCTGACAATATATCCTCAAAGGTTACATATGCAGAAGGGTATGATGGTAAAATTCAGGCGTTGCCCTTTACAAAACCTTTAAATGTGAGCTTTGGCCCTAAAACTTTTGTATCCAAATTTTTATTTGCTAAAGGTGCACCTACCTGCTTGTTGGGTACTGATGTCTTAAGTAAAATGCATGCAAACATCCATTTTAGAGAAGATGGCACAGTTATGCTGACCATCCCTGAAGATGCAGAAACTCTGGAACCATATGTTAGAATACAGGCAATGGAGGATTTTCCCGAAATTTACACTCAACAAGCAAAAATTGACTTGTCTCGGGTTCCTGACAGCCTATGGGCAAAAGGAGACACTGATGTAGGATTTTTATCAGTAGCTCCTATACTGTTAGAAACTGCCCCGGGAACCATATTACCTCAGCTTAGGCAATACCCCATCAGCGCCCAGCAAGAACAGGCGATTTCTCAACAAATTCAGGATTATGTGTTACAAGGTGTTTTGGTAGAAATCAGGTCACCCGCCAATACACCCTTATATCCTGTTAAAAAGAAAGTGTCCTCCAAAGAAACTATGGTGAAATATCGCATGGTGCACGACTTACGGGAAATCAATAAGGTTTTGGCACCGGTCACCCCTGTGGTACCGAATCCTCATACCTTACTGTCTCAAATTCCCAGCACTGCTGCATATTTTACGGTAATTGACTTATCAAACGCATTTTTTTCTGTGCCACTACATAAGAACTGTTGGCATTTGTTTGCCTTTACATTCAAGGGTAAACAATTAGCATGGACAAGATTGCCACAAGGTATGGTACACTCACCAACTTTGTACTCTGAAGCAATGCAGACCGTGCTAAAAAATTTCATCCCAGAACCAGGAGTAGTCATTCTACAGTATGTAGATGACTTACTTATTTGTTGCCCTGATGAGCAGACGGCAGTTACCTCAACTGTTAATTTCTTAATTTTCCTAGCGCAAGAAGGCTGTAAAGTAAATAGACAGAAACTCCAGGCTTGTCAACAAACAGTCGTGTTTTTAGGTCACTGCATATCACAGGGCATCAGACACCTCACACCTCAACGTACGGAAGCCATACGTAACATGCTTGAACCCAGGAATCACAAACAGCTGCGTGCTTTCCTAGGTATTGTTTCACACTGTAGACAGTGGATCATACATGCAAGTCAACTCATGCAGCCTTTATATGACTGTATTGCCAACACACCATATTCACTCAGTGAAGAGGCTAAACAGTCATTTTCCTCTTTGAAAACAGCACTGGTATCAGCTCCGGCTTTGGGACTCCCAGACTACACTAAACCTTTTCAATTGATGGCAGCTGAGATATCCTCACATGCTACAGGGGTGCTCACACAAAAACATGGAAACAAACAGAGACCTGTGGCATACATATCAGCTCATCTGGACCCTGTAGCTAGAGCCGCACCTTCTTGTGTAAGAGTAGTAGCCGCAATTTCACTGTTATTAGATAAAGCTTCTGAGATTGTTCTTGATCACCCACTTCTAGTTCAGACCACTCATGATGTACATGGCATTCTTAACCAGGTCCAACCTAAACATATTTCAATGGCCAGACACCTCCGTCTCCAATGTTCCCTACTACTGCCGCCCAACATTTCCTTTGCCAGGATTCAGACTCTTAATCTCGCGTCTTTGCTCCCTTTAGAGTCTGAGGGGGGTACCATACCTGAGGAAACTGCACTCTCCAACTCCTTTGACCCATCAAAGTCAATGCATGATTGTGTACAATTAATGGAACAAGAGACTCAGGGCTTATGTAATGTACGTGACAAGCCACTCTGTAATGCTACATTTGAACTTTTCATAGATGGCAGTAGATATGCAGATATGAATGGACAATTTCATACAGGTTATGCGGTAGTAACTCAGCATGAAGTGCTGAAAGCAGAACCTCTCCCTGCTAATCAGTCTGCACAAGAAGCAGAACTTACGGCATTAGTTGAAGCTCTAAAAATAGCCAAAGATCAGACAGCAAACATATACACTGATTCTAGATATGCACATGGCATTATTTTCGATTTTGGCGTAATATGGAGAGCCAGAGGTTATATGACTGCTTCAGGCCAACCTGTTAAACATGCCTCCCTCATTAGACAGATTCTGGAGGCAGCACAAGAAACTAAAGAAATAGCGGTGATAAAGGTAGCTGCACATGTGAGACTCGACACCGAGGAAGCCAGGGGTAACGATAAAGCCGATAAGGCAGCAAAACAGGCAGCACGTAAACCCTTACATCATGCCCACACACTAGATAGCTCTGAAGATGATGAGGAAAGATTGAAGGAAGCTCAGAAACAGGTAGACGACGAAGAACGAGGGCAGTGGCAGAAAAAAGGGGCAGAAGATCAGCAAGGATTATGGAAAAAAGGAACTTTGTTGTGTTTACCCAGAGCCTGGTACCCCGCAGTGACAAGTGACCTCCACCTACCCACGCATGTGTCGGCAAATGGTATGACGCTCAAGGTAAAAGAAAGGTGGTTGGCTCCAGGCTTTGGTAATTTTGCTCGGAACATGTGTGCTGCATGCGCTATATGCCTGGCACACAATCCAGGTCAGGCCATTAAAACCCCAACCAAGCATCATGTAAGACCACTGTATCCCTTTCAAAGACTCCAGATCGACTACATCCAACTTCCTAGGTACAATGGATACGAATATGTGCTTGTGTGTGTGGACATGTTCTCAGGGTGGCCAGAGGCTTATCCAGTTCGTAAAGCCTCAGCAAAAACTACTGCCATTAAAATAGCACATGAACTGATACCCCGTTACGGCATGCCTGAGGTGATCGAGTCAGATAGGGGTACCCATTTTACTGGGGAAATATTCCAGAATGTTATGAAAATGTTGGGAGTAGAAAACCAGTTTCACACTCCATATCATCCACAGAGTTCAGGTAAAGTGGAAAGATTAAATGGGACAATAAAATTAAAAATCCAGAAGGCCATGGCAGAAACAGGAAAGCCTTGGACCGAGTGTCTACCACTTGCCCTGTATTCCATCCGAAACACCCCAAGGGGGAAGGCTAAGCTGTCACCACATGAGATTCTTTTTGGTAGAGCAGCAAATTTGGGTTGTTATTTTCCACAACAACTGATGTTGAATACTGAGACTTTAACTGCTTATGTACAAGAATTACAAAAACGTTTAACTAAAGTGCATTCGCAAGTTTTTGCTTCCCTTCCAGATCCAGAAAATCTCGAAGGAGGCCACAAGTTGGAACCTGGTGATCAAGTCTACGTGAAAAGACACACCAGAAAGACTCTGGAACCGAGATTTGACGGACCTTTCCAAGTCCTGTTAACAACTCCAACAGCAGTCAAGCTTGAAGGAAAGGCATCATGGATACATGCAAGCCATTGCAAAAAAGCAGTATAAGACTCATGATATTGATGTTAATAATGTTAACCTCAACGGAGGCATGGGAAAGACTGAATTCTCTAGCCCCTTTGAACAATAGATTCGTACAACATCATAGAAAATTAGTGCATGACTTGTTAAATAATACGCAACCCCTGGCAGATTGTTGGATCTGTACCCATTCACCAGTATCAGCCACAAGTATACCTTTTCTAGCAGTTCCCGTGTCAGCTGAAGAAATATTCGCTTGGCCTAATTGTTCAGACAACCTGGCCAACAACCAACCTGGCAATACTAGACTATGGAATACTACAATCGCCATACCAATTGTGGGATGGGTAGAATTTCCTTGGTGGCAGGGCAATCTTACAGGAAAAATAGACAACTTACAATATTTAGCATTCAAGGGAGGAAAATGGGTACCTAGGAATAAGACTGGATTAACTGATTTAGGACAGGTCCCCACTGAAAATCTACAGCTCAGTTTCAGAACAACCACCCCTTCCTCTGATGCTTTCAAACCTACAGTATTGGAAAGATACATACATAATAGAAAATGGGAACATTCTGAGTTGTTCCCCCAAGGTGATGCAGACAGTTGTACAAGTAAGCCGGGGAACCTGGTTTGTAATGAATAGTACTATGAGTATGAGATTTAAATTAAAAGACGTACAACGACTCAGGGATCAGTATGACAAAGACAATGACCAAAATAAGGATAGCTGGTGGTCAGATACCTTTTCTTAACCCGGCCAATTGGTTCAGAGGGATCGGTGGGTGGGTTACCGGGATTATGCAAAGCCTAATACATACAGTTATGGTTATTGTAATTATATATGTATTATTCAAGGTTGTACTCAAGGGTATCTCGGTATGCACAAATAAATTTTGTGTAATGGATGCGAGAATATAAAGTTTTTTTTGTAATATCACAAAAAGAATGACTAAAATGATCGACAAGGTTTTGAATGGAATATGTCAAAGGGGGGATTGTGAAGAGCAGAACAAAAATGATTACCTCAATGAACAAAAATAAAAAAAAAGAATTTGTGATAAATATTGACCTGTCCATTCAAGGACATTTTAGCTATAGTATGAAATCCTGTTTTTCTTGTCTGTGGAATTGCCTTTGTACTGTTTGTTGTGAAACTGCCGCCCACGAAACTGTTTTCTTTTCTTTTCTTTCTTTCCTGTTTTGTCTCTTTGTTTAAACATGCAAAACTTGTATAACCACTAAACCTACTGAAACAACTATATAAAGAAGGGGTAGCACCTTGAAGGCAGGCGTGCTTCAGAGACTTCCCAGTGATACACTATACAAGACGTGTCTTGTGTATTATTTCTGGTGATTTCCCACTTCCAAAGGCTGCTCCGACTGAGTGTGATCCCGACAGTGGCCATCCACTACTCCATCCATCTGGACCATCCAGGGTTGCTCAACACTCATCAGTAAACAAGACTGTTTGAAAATTAGTCTTCATGTATGTCTGGGCCTACTGCAACCATTTCTGCTTGTGAACACTGTTTAGGGGTGGCTGAATAGTAGGTTTATGCACCACAGCAAGCCTTTGAAGGATCCTACACCTTGGGGTTCGAGGGACTCCAGAGGCACCAGCAGCTTAATATATCTGTTTACTGGTTTGTAATGGCTTTTTAGCAGCTGCTCTCTTAATCCGATGAACTTGCCTGGCAGAAACCTTCCTCATTATGCCTTTATCAGCATGAACACGTCTGTGCTCAGATTCAACCACAAATCTCTTAACATTACAATGATCACGCTTAAGTTTTCGGGAAATATCTAATGTTTTCATCCCTTGACCAAGGCATTGCACTATTTGATGCTTTTCGGCAGCAGAGAGATCCTTTTTCTTTCCCATGATACTTGAAAACTGTGGCCTGCCTAATAATGTGGAACATCATTTTTAAGTAGGTTTCCTTTCATTAGAATCACCTGGAAAACTAATTATCACGTGTTTAAGATTTCAGTGATCCATTGAGCCCTGAGACACAACATCCATGAGTTTATTTGAAAAACAAAACAGTTAAGGCTACGTTCACACTAGCATTATGCTAGTTTGCGTCGGGTTCGCGTCGGGCGACGCAACGGCGACGCATGCGTCATGCGCCCCTATATTTAACATGGGGGACGTATGTGTTTTTGTTTGTTGCGTTGTGCGACGCATGCATCTTTTTTGCCGCAAGCGTCGGACCAAGAAAACGCTACAAGTTGCATTTTTCTTGCGTCCGATTTTCGGCAAAAAACGACGCATGCGTCGCAAAACGCAGCGTTTTTGCATGCGTTTTGTTGCGTTTTTGCGTGCGTTGTGCGTTGCGTCGCCGACACAGCGGCGCACAACGCTAGTGTGAACGTAGCCTAAATCATTATGACACTTAAATCCAATTTGCATAATAATTTGGAACACAGTGTAGTAGGACATCCATATATCTTAATTTTGAACACTTACAACCTATGAAAAGCTAAAGCGTAAAAAAAAAAAAGCGAAATAATTTTTGGCACAGTTCCTTCGAATTGCATTACTAGTGTTACCATCAGAGGTGCAACTATACCGGATGGAGGGGATGAAATTGCAACCAGCCCTGGAGCCATGGGAAGCCAACGTGTCTTTTTGGCTCATAAGAGTAAAGACCTGAGATGGTTGTGGGTCTGTTGGAGATTTTACATCCGTTCCCAAACAACAAGGTTCACGTTATGGCACTGGCTTGCATTTATCTTCATGGGCAACCCTATTAATTGGAAAGATTGAAGAGGGTGCTCTACCTTTCTCCACTATTTCTATGTCAGTCTCTTGATGGCACAGTACTACATTCTTTGGAGTTAACCATAGAGGCTACATGTGTTTAACCTACCAGTACAAATTCTCATTTTTTTTCTATGAAAACTCCGCTCAAGAAATACCTAAGTGACTCTGCGCCTTCAAGTTATGATCGCAACCAGATACAGTAGGAAGATGTTTTCACCTTATTGTTCCATATGCCGATTTTCCCAGCCGTAGAATACAACAGGAACATAGATTTGACCATTTTTTTCTTGATTACCATCTTTCTGACAAATCAATTAATGGTAAACCCAGTAGTGAACTCGGTGAAAGAATTTGCTCATTTGTAACCATTTGGTTAAACCTCACATATGGACTAAAAAACTTTAGGTATGGACTAAAATACCTTCGTCCATTTTTAGTGCGCCGCACATTATGAAATATTGAAGTAGGTAAAGAGTTTATCATTTATTCTCTGTCTCTCCAAACTCTAAATAATATATGCTATATACAGGAAACATAAAGTGAGGTATCCTACAGGGAATAATGTAATGTACTATTAGCATACATGTGGGCTTTTTATTAAGAAGAGGACTTTTTCTTGTTCCCAAGTTTATGAATTGAAGAGATTATTGCCATAAAATACTACGCGGATGAATGTGTCTGGTGTTGGGGTTCTGTGTAATTATTTCTTGTTTTGCACAAGTAAAAGTAATTGAAATATTTTATTGGTGGGTTCAGGTGTGGATACTGCATTGAAAAATTATTGGGACACCAATTAATCGTTGCATTCCAGTCTTCCATACAGCCTCATTACCCCCTGTTTATAATGTTTCACCCCAGTTCCCCCAGTGTATAACATCCATCTGGCCCTTCAACCAGTGTATAGCATCTAGCCCTTCGCCCCCAGGATATAACATCCGGCCTCTCGCTCCATCATCGGTGTATGACATCTGGCCTCTCACACCCAGTGTATAACATCCGGCCCCTCGCCCTCCCCTCAGTGTCTAACATCCACCCCCTCACCCTCCCCGCAGTGTATAACATCCACCCCCTCACCCTCCCCTCAGTGTATAACATCCATCCCCTCACCCTCCCATCAGTGTATGACATCCACCCCCTCACCCTCCCCTCAGTGTATAACATCCACCCCCTCACCCTCCCCTCAGTGCATAACATCCACCCCCTCACCCTCCCCTCAGTATATAACATCCACCCCTCACCCTCCCCTCAGTGCATAACATCCACCCCCTCACCCTCCCCTCAATGTATAACATCCAGCCCCTCGCCCTCCCCTCAGTGTATAACATCCGGCCCCCCGCCCCTGGTATATAACATTTGTCCCCTTGACCACCAGTGTATAACATGTGACCCCACACCCTCCTGTGTATAACATCTAACCCCTTGTCCTCGGTGTATAACATCTGGCTCCTCACTTCCCGGTGCATAACATCTGGCCGTTGCCCCCCCCCTGTATAATATCAGGCCCCTCACCCCCTTTGTGTATAACATCTGGCCCTTCGCCCCCCAGCATATAACATCCAGCCCTTCACCCCCGATGTATAACGTCCGGCCCCTCACCTCTCTCGGTGTATAACATCCAGCTCTTCACCTACCGGTGTATAACAACTGGCCCCTTGCCCCTCTGTGTATAACATCTAGCCCTTCGGCCCCTCCGTGTATAACATCTAGCCCTTCGGCCCCCCAGTGTATAACATCTGACCCCTTACATCCGGTGTATAACATCCGGCTCCTCGCCCCCCTCCCCCCGCTGTGTAACATGTATAACACTTGGCCACTTAACCCCCAGTGTATTACATCCAGCCCCCGCCATCTCGCCTGCCTTTACTGCCATGTGACAGATCGGCCGGTGGTGCAGAGCTCCCTGATACCAGCGGCGTCCTGTAATAGGAGCCACCGGGGTAACACGTCCGTTCATGACATTTCTTCCTCCTAAATCTTCCCCATCAGCTGTGAGTGATATTATTGAGAAGTGGAAGCAACAGCAGCAACTCAGCCACAAAGTGGAGACCACATAGCATTACAGAGCGGGGAGCCGAGTGCTGAGGAGCAGAAAGCAGAAAAGTCACAACGCTCTGCTGACTCAATAACTGCAGAGTCCAGACCTCCTCTGGTATAGCATCAGCACAAACACTGCGCCCTCGCCAGGAACTTTATGGCCGAGCAGCTGCATGCAGCCTTACATCACCAAGCACAATGCCAAGCGCCGGATGGAGTGATGTAAAGCCGCCACCACTGGACTCTGGAGCAGAGGAATTAAGCTTCTATACACGTTTCCCTATTTGGCATCTGATGGCAATTATGGGTTTGGCAAACACCAAGAACAGGTTACCTGCTGCCTGCATTTTGCCAGCTGTAAATGTTTTAATGTTTCAGCTACTAAGACATTTTGGACAATTGTAGCTTCCAACTTGAGGGAACAGATTGGGGAAGGCACTTCTCTGTTCCCTATCACTATGGTCTTGTAATTCTGGACCTCCAGGGAGGCTGCGGTTCTGGACTATGACAGCGCTGGAGGATAATGGGCTCCTGGTCGCCTCACTTTTGATTCTTCTTAAACCTTTGGCAGTTGCTATTCATATTTTTTTTTCTCAACACGTTTTTTGCTTCGCTGTTGACTGTTTGCAAAAAAACTTTTGATGGTTCTGTGATCTCACCCCAATATCTTAAGGTACCTTCACACTCAGCGACGCTGCAGCGATACCGACAACGATGTCGATCGCTGCAGCGTCGCTGTTTGGTCGCTGGAGAGCTGTCACACAGACAGCTCTCCAGCGACCAACAATCCCGAGGTCCCCGGGTAACCAGGGTAAACATCGGGTTACTAAGCGCAGGGCTGCGCTTAGTAACCCGATGTTTACCCTGGTTACCAGCGTAAAAGTAAAAAAACAAACAGTACATACTTACCTACCGCTGTCTGTCCCCGGCGCTCTGCTTCTCTGCACTCCTCCTGCACTGGCTGTGAGCCCAGCGGCCGGAAAGCAGAGCGGTGACGTCACCGCTCTGCTTTCCGGCTGACCGACGCTCACAGCCAGTGCAGGAGGAGTGCAGAGAAGCAGAGCGCCGGGGACAGACAGCGGTAGGTAAGTATGTACTGTTTGTTTTTTTACTTTTACGTTGGTAACCAGGGTAAACATCGGGTTACTAAGCGCGGCCCTGCGCTTAGTAACCCGATGTTTACCCTGGTTACCAGTGAAGACATCGCTGGATCGGTGTCACACACGCCGATTCAGCGATGTCAGCGGGAGATCCAGCGACGAAATAAAGTTCTGGACTTTCCTCAGCGACCAACGCTCTCCCAGCAGGGGCCTGATCGTTGGTCGCTGTCACACAGAACGATTTCCTTAACGATATCGTTGCTACGTCACAAAAAGCAACGATATCGTTAACGATATCGTTATGTGTGACGGTACCTTTAGTGAATTCAAGAGCTCCACATTCATTTTGTTTTGTGATTGCCGTCAATGTATCTATGTGAGGATCATTTATTTTCATTGTGTCGGCTTTCAGTGCACTATTCAAAGTAATGCATCAAATCTGAGCACTGCCACCATTGCAGCAAATGAGTTCTTGAAGTTTCCTCTCTTCTTATCATTTCATGATCAACACTGAGTGATATGGAAAACTGGAAGAGTTTAGGAATCACAGTGAGTCGGCCATGAACTGAAGACCACGGAAAGTTGCGGAGCTGGGTCATCGACTGCTGAGGAGCATAGAACCAAAAAGTTACTAATGCTCTGCTCACTCCGTAACTGCTCAAGAAGACATTTGTAATCCCCTCAGCGCATAGCTGACATATTGGTAGCAGGTTGTGGAAAGCCATTCATGTTCCTTGTAACAGCCATTGCGGGATACGGAGTGTTACATTACAGCACTTCAGATTCAATCACTTAATGGGTGGACTGGCCAATGCACCGGGGTTAGTGTTTCTCTGCTCAGGAGGACCCCTCTCAATGATTTTGTCACAAGTTGAAAGGAAGCTCTCACTAATCCATCCTGAATGCAGCAGGCTGGATCATATTTATTTCCAACTGCTACACTGATGCCTCCACCCTGTGCCAGCCATTACACTGGTTACCCCTCCACTACAGGGTCCAGTATAAACTTATCTCTCTCACCAACAATGCTCTCCACGGTTCAGCACCACCCTACATCTCCTCCCTCACCTCATTCTACCACCCTACCAGTGCCATCCGTTCCGCTAATGACCTAAGACTAAAATCCGCAATAATTTGAACCTCACATTCCTGTTGCCACAACTTCTCGCAAGCTGCACTAGTTCTCTGGAATGCACTACCCCGGTCAATCCAATTAATTCCCAGTATCCACAGTTTTAAGTGTGGCCTAAAAATGCATTTCATTAGACTGGTCTATGACCTCACCACACTTATGTAACTATTCCCTCTTTGCTCTACCAAAATTTTCTTCCAAATCTGGCCTGTTGTTGCATCTGTTCACACACCCTTCATGCAGTTAACAGCCCTCTGTGTCTGTACCTGTACACATACTGGCTGGTGACCAGTTCGTCCAGACTTATGTGAATACCTGATTTATTTTATTGATGTCCGGACCATAAAATACAAGCACTTTCCACCATTTACCTTTCGTCTCGCCCCTATTTCCTCATAGACCTTCACTTCTCCTGGTATGTGTTTCATTATTACTGCGTCATGTCTTTATTGTCAGTACAAGTTCTGGGGTCTACAGCTAACAGGTTAGCTGTAGACAGGAAATGGTTAAGGTTAGGAATATCCCAGTGGGAGGGCCATGGTTTCCGTAAATTTACAGACTCTCCGTAAAAACCTGGTGCTTTTCTCTGCCGTTCATAGTGTTCGCCAGAAAAAAAGTGTCATCTGCGATTTTTTTTTCCAGCGATGTTTACTGTTGCGCATGCGCAAACTGCCCCCATACATTCCTAGCTTCCTGGTCCGGCAGGAGGAGGCATGACAGGAGACGTCAGCCTGGCCCTGAGCCAATAAGTGTGGGCTTCTTTCTCTCCAGAATTTTTTTAGGTGGTGGGCATCCATGGGGAGGGCACCAGTGCTGATAAGAGGAGTTCAGTGGAGTGGAGTTCAAGTTCAGGTAAGGTGGTGGATTGCTGGGGGCAGCATGGGCGAAACATTCATGGCAGTGGTCAGCCAAATGGAGATGACTGATGGACAGTCCAACAATGTCTGGAACCTAGGGCTCGGGCCAGGTACCATGGAGCGGGTCTGGTCTTCCGACATTTGGGGTCGGTGGACATGGAGTTTCATGAGGGGCAGATGGTTGGACCCAGGTGCACTGCCGGGTTGGACAATGAATCCCTGGGGCTGATGGAGTCTGCATGCTTGGGGATAGTCCACAATGAACGTGTGGCAAAACAGAAGAGGAGTTGTGCTGAGGAGGTAGGAATCTGTCATGCTGTGCCCTATCCCACCTGTACCCACCTGATGAACTTGGACTGTTTAGTAAAAGTTTGAGGGTAAGTTCCCACGGTCAGTAAACGCTGCAGGTTGGACGCTGTGTACATCCGCAGCGTCCAATCCACTGCATCCAGATGTTACAGCATAGTGGATAGGATTTTTAAAAAATCTCATGTACACTATGCGTGTACCAACACCCGCGAATTACCTGCAGAGACGGACATGCGGCACATCTTTCCAGACTGCAGCATGTCAATTTATCTTATGGAGTCGAGAGTCTCCGCAAGATAAATGTCCCCTGTTCAATGAACACATGCGTAATCACCTGCGTTCAATAGCCGGCAGCGTTTTAGACGGAGCGGACATGTGCTGCGTCCAAAGTGTTGCTGATTACTGACTGTGGGAAAATACCCTGACTGTTGCAAAAAAACCTGGAGCCAGCGGAAGGCTGCAGCCTACAAGTGAGTGTGATGCACCCTACAGCAGGGGTGTCAAACTGCATTCCTCGAGGGCTGCAAACAGGTCATGTTTTCAGGATTTCCTTGTACTGCACAGGTGATAATTTAATCACCAACTCATTATTTGTGTAGGTGATTAAATTATCACCTGTGCAGTACAAGGAAATCCTGAAAACATGACCTGTTTGCAGCCCTCGGGGAATGCAGTTTGACACCCCTGCCCTACAGCATACTGGGTCTGGGAAAACCCTTGTCTGTAAAGTAACAGAGGGCAACCGGACAGCAGCTCAATCGCAACTACCGCGCTGCAGCACTTTACACAAGTCACCTCTAAAATGTAAAATGCTGCGGAATATGTTGACAGTATAGAAATAAACATTATTATTATTATCAATTATTATTATAGAAAATGTATGTGTTAGTGAGGAAAAGCTTTTAATTATGTAAGAAAAGTTGAACTTGATGGACCTAAGTCTTTTTTCCGCCTATGTAACAGAATAACTGTAATGAATATTTTGCATAAGCACGTCGATAATAGACAGTTATATAATAAGGAAGGATTACAAGTGTACTGTCCTTTCCACAGTCAGCAGACACAGGTGAGCAACCGTTCATTGAATTCCGAGTGCGCCGCTGCTCCATTATTTATTACGTCTTATTACAATCTATTAAGCACATTTGTGGCCGGATTAATACGCAGCGTGAAGCCTCTTCATGTCCGACAGCAGAATACAGCACTCTGCGTTATGGTCATACAGACTCTACATCCTAATTAATATTTATTTTACTAACTTAAATAACGCCATCATATTCCGCAGAGCTTTACAGACATTATCATCACTGTCCCCATTGGGGCTCACAATCTAGATTCCCTATCAGTATGTTTTTGGAGTGTGGGAGGAAACCGGAGTACCCAGAGGAAACCCACGCAAACACGGGGAGAACATACAAACTTCTTGAAGATGTCGTCCTTGATAGGAATTAAACCCAGGACCCCAGCGCTGCAAAGCTACAGTGCTGACCACTGAGCCACCATATACAGTGCTAACCACTGAGCCACCATGCAGTGCTAACCACTGAGCCACCACATACAGTGCTAACCACTGAGCCACCACATACAGTGCTAACCACTGAGCCACCACATACAGTGCTAACCACTGAGCCACCACATACAGTGCTGACCACTGAGCCACCGTATACAGTGCTAACCACTGAGCCACCGTATACAGTGCTAACCACTGAGCCACCGTATACAGTGCTAACCACTGAGCCACCATATACAGTGCTAACCACTGAGCCACCATATACAGTGCTAACCACTGAGCCACCACATACAGTGCTGACCACTGAGCCACCACATACAGTGCTAACCACTGAGCCACCACATACAGTGCTGACCACTGAGCCACCGTATACAGTGCTAACCACTGAGCCACCATATACAGTGCTAACCACTGAGCCACCATATACAGTGCTAACCACTGAGCCACCACATACAGTGCTGACCACTGAGCCACCGTATACAGTGCTAACCACTGAGCCACCACATACAGTGCTGACCACTGAGCCACCGTATACAGTGCTAACCACTGAGCCACCGTATACAGTGCTAACCACTGAGCCACCATTTACAGTGCTAACCACTGAGCCACCATATACAGTGCTAACCACTGAGCCACCATATACAGTGCTAACCACTGAGCCACCATATACAGTGCTAACCACTGAGCCACCATATACAGTGCTAACCACTGAGCCACCACATACAGTGCTGACCACTGAGCCACCGTATACAGTGCTAACCACTGAGCCACCACATACAGTGCTAACCACTGAGCCACCATATACAGTGCTGACCACTGAGCCACCGTATACAGTGCTAACCACTGAGCCACCGTATACAGTGCTAACCACTGAGCCACCATTTACAGTGCTAACCACTGAGCCACCATATACAGTGCTAACCACTGAGCCACCATATACAGTGCTGACCACTGAGCCACCACATACAGTGCTGACCACTGAGCCACCACATACAGTGCTAACCACTGAGCCACCATATACAGTGCTAACCACTGAGCCACCATATACAGTGCTGACCACTGAGCCACCACATACAGTGCTAACCACTGAGCCACCATATACAGTGCTAACCACTGAGCCACCATATACAGTGCTAACCACTGAGCCGCCATATACAGTGCTAACCACTGAGCCACCACACACAGTGCTAACCACTGAGCCACCACATAGAGTGCTGACCACTGAGCCACCACATACAGTGCTGACCACTGAGCCACCGTATACAGTGCTAACCACTGAGCCGCCATATACAGTGCTAACCACTGAGCCACCACATACAGTGCTAACCACTGAGCCACCACATAGAGTGCTGACCACTGAGCCACCACATACAGTGCTGACCACTGAGCCACCGTATACAGTGCTAACCACTGAGCCACCACATACAGTGCTAACCACTGAGCCACCATATACAGTGCTGACCACTGAGCCACCATATACAGTGCTAACCACTGAGCCACCATATACAGTGCTAACCACTGAGCCACCATATACAGTGCTAACCACTGAGCCACCATATACAGTGCTAACCACTGAGCCACCATATACAGTGCTAACCACTGAGCCACCATATACAGTGCTAACCACTGAGCCACCACATACAGTGCTAACCACTGAGCCGCCATTTACAGTGCTAACCACTGAGCCACCATTTAGGCTATATGCACATGTTCAGGATTTCTTACAGAAATTTCCTGAGCAAAACAGGACATTTTCTGCAAGAAATCCGCATGCATTTTTGCACATTTTTCTCGGGTTTTTTTTTTGTTGCGGTTTTTTTTGTGCTTTTTTCCGGAGGTTCCCAATGCAATAATATCGTGGGAAATCCGCGAAAAATCCGCAAAATTAATGAACATGCTGCGTTTTTTACTGCGATGCGTTTTTTTTCGCAGAAAAAAACATATCATGTGCATAAAAATTGCAGAATGCATTCTAAATGATGGGATGCATAATGTATGCGTTTTTTTCCGTGTTTTTATAGCGAAAAAAAACGTGAAAAATCTGCAACGTGTGCACACAGTCTTACAGTGCTAACCACTGAGCCACCATGCTGCCCTAATCATACCACGACTTGTACAAAAACTGTGATTTTATTTCTCACTCTTTGAAAATTTTTTATTTTAGCCATTCAGATCTACTTTCCTTCAATTCTATAAAATCACTAGATGGTGGCTCGATTCTAACGCATCGGGGATTCTAGAATATGTATGTAGTTTATTTATGAAGTTTTCAGAATAATGCAATTTATACACAGGATTCAGCTGGCCAATTTGGTTCAAATTCCGCGCCAATTCACGGGCGGACTGCGACTGCCGCTGATTGTTCGCGGCTGGGCGTGACCAATCAGTGAAGCCGGGGCCGGCTCCAGGTTTTTGAGGGCCCCGGGGGAAAGAGTCTCAGTGGGCCCCCTCTTTAAGGCTGCCGTCACACTAGCAGTATTTGGTCAGTATTTTACATCAGTATTTGTAAGCCAAAACCAGGAGTGGAACAATCAGAGGAAAAGTATAATAGAAACATATGAACCACTTCTGGATTTATCACCCACTCCTGGTTTTGGCTACAAATACTGATGAGAAATACTGACCAAATACTGCTAGTGTGACCGCAGCCTTACACATACCACGATTCATGATGCACAGATACAGCAGAGAAATATAGCACAGCCAAGTAGCATATAACACAGCCCACGTAGTATATAACAGCCCACGTAGTATATAGCACAGCTGACATAGTATATAACATAGCCACGTAGTATATAGCACAGCCACGTAGTATATTGCCGAGCCACGTAATATATAGCACAGACACGCAGTATATAGCACAGACACGCAGTATATAGCACAGACACATAGTATATTGCACAGCCACTTAGTATATTGCACAGCCACTTAGTATATTGCACAGCCACGTAATATATTGCACAGCCACGTAGTATATAGCACAGACACGTAGTATATTGCACAGCCATGTATATTACCCAGCCACGTAGTATATAGCAGAGACGTAGTATATAACACTGCCCATGCAGTATATAACCCAGGCCACGTAGTATAGAGCACAGCAATGTAGTATATTGCCCAGCCACGTAATATATACCACAGCCACGTAGTATATAGCACAGCCCACATAGTATATTGCACAGAGATGTAGTATATAACACAGCCCACGCAGTATATAACACAGCCCACGTAGTATATAGCAATGTGGGCACCATATCCCTGTTAAAAAAAAGAATTAAAATAAAAAATCATTATATACTCACCTTCCGTCGGTCCCCTGGATCCAGCCCAGGCGTTTACCGAAGCTCCTCGCGACGCTCCGGTCCCAAGAGTGCATTGCAGTCTCGCGAGATGACGACGTAGCGGTCTCGCGAGACCGCTACGTCATCATCTTGCGAGACTGCAATGCATCGACTGGACCATCGCGAGGGCTGGATCCGGGGGGCCGACAGAAGGTGAGTATATAATGATTTTTTATTATTTTTAACATTAGATCTTTTTACTATTGATGGGGAGGAAGGAGCGGCCATTTTGGGCCGCACTGTGCCCGTCACTGATTGGTCGTGGCTGTTTGACCACGACCAATCAGCGACTTGGGATTTCTGTGACAGACAGACGTAAGTGACCCTTAGTCAATTATATAGTAGATACAGAATATACAAAAAATATGAAGCAACCCCTCGATATTCTGAGTGTATCAGTTTCCTAAAACGTTAATATCATTACATCTAAACAGAGAGGGATAAAGTTCGTGCACCCCTGTGTCCAGCCTTCCCTCTCTGCAGCTCATTTTGTGCTGGCTATTACCCCTCACTTTTCTGTGCATCCCTTTCTCTACCCATCTGGTCTCCTCCCTCGCCCTCCATCCACACAGCAGCCCTGCCCCCTCCATCCTTTCTCTACAGAAGCTATGACATCTGATTCATTCTATCCCTCCCTCTCCATTGCTTCTGTACCAGGCTCATAAACAGCTCTGCCTGCTGCACATTTAATAGCCTTTTTTTTTTCTGCCCATTTGTATTCTATTCCCCCCATTCCTCCATGGTCCAGCGCCTGGTCGGTTTTCTTTAGGATGCCTCTCTTCTTTTTGTAAGCACCAGGCCTATGATTCTACATGCAGGAGAGGTAGGTTCCATCTGCTGATTTCAGCCATTCCTGGGTTTAGAAGCCAGGGGCCTGGCTCTGCATGTGTTCTACCTTTCCCATTCTTCTACCCTTCGTCCATTGTCTTTTTTCTTTTTTTTGTTGCCTGGAACCATTGCTTTTATATGGACCCAGATACAGAATAATATTGTCGACAGCGTACATTACAAAGCAGAGCTCCTATTGTCTGTGTATGTTCATTCATGTATTATTGATGCAAAAACAATAGGGCTTATTTCGGATTAGGCGGTTGTAACATTGTATTCTCCATGCTCTCTGTGCTGGGGGGGGTTTGCTGTCATGTCATTATCCTGACCCATGTATGTATCATTATCCTGACCCATGGATGTATCATTATCCTGACCCATGGATGTATCATTATCCTGACCCATGGATGTATCATTATCCTGACCCATGGATGTATCATTATCCTGACCCATGGATGTATCATTATCCTGACCCATGGATGTATCATTATCCTGACCCATGGATGTATCATTATCCTGACCCATGGATGTATCATTATCCTGACCCATGGATGTATCATTATCCTGACCCATGTATGTATCATTATCCTGACCATGTATGTATCATTATCCTGACCCATGGATGTATCATTATCCTGACCCATGGATGTATCATTATCCTGACCCATGGATGTATCATTATCCTGACCCATGTATGTATCATTATCCTGACCATGTATGTATCATTATCCTGACCATGGATGTATCATTATCCTGACCATGTATGTATCATTATCCTGACCATGTATGTATCATTATCCTGACCCATGGATGTATCATTATCCTGACCCATGGATGTATCATTATCCTGACCCATGGATGTATCATTATCCTGACCCATGGATGTATCATTATCCTGACCATGTATGTATCATTATCCTGACCCATGTATGTATCATTATCCTGACCCATGGATGTATCATTATCCTGACCCATGGATGTATCATTATCCTGACCATGTATGTATCATTATCCTGACCATGTATGTAACATTATCCTGACCATGTATGTAACATTCTGGTGATGCATCTATTGTTAGGAAATGACCGATGAATCCTAAAGGCGTTAAAGTGGCTGCAGCATTTCAGGTTCAGCTGTAATCCCGAAAGCTCAGAGATAATTCAACTTTACAATGTAGCAACATGGAACATAACGGAACCTTTCCTGATTTCTATTTATTTATAATAATAGAATTCGTCAGGGTCTCGTGTCGTCATTTCATTCCATGTTATCTCGGTGGTGGCCGATATGTATCGGAATCGTTATATAACTGATACAACAAGTTGATGTTCAGGAAGGAATATGTGGACACCAGCTCCTTCGTTTTGTAGATTATTTGGCATCTCTGAATTAAGTCACATGGTTTATTTATGATTTGATGGTTTTTATGTGAAGTCCTACTTTTCTGGGACTTTTTCTTGATATTCTTAGGTCAATGCATATATTTGTTTATACTGGGTTTTTTTTTATAATCAGAGGTAGCAGATGCTGAAACTAGTTATTTACAGGAACACTGAACCCAACACTGCCCATAATAGTACAGCATTGATAAACAAGCTGTTATTCAGCGGCTTAACTAGAGTCTGGTGGACCCCGGCGCAAAATTTGGACCTGGGCCCCCACCTGCATGTTGGTCAGATGTATAGGCCTTTGTAGCGTCTGAGGTCCTATAAAGACATACATCTTTGCCCCCAAGTAATAATGTCCCTCCTCATCCTGCTCCCCTTCCTGGTATAATGTCCCCCATCCTGGGACCCTTAGGCCGGGTTCACACTGCGTTAACAGCAGCCCGTTGCTGTTAACGCAAGTGCCGATATGTCAGCACGCTAGCGCAGATAGAGCTAGCAGATGCTCTATCTGCGCTAGCAGTGACGGACCCGGAAACGCTGCAGCCCGCGTCCCAGGGTCCGTCACTCAATGACGGCGCATTGCTAGCGCACGCCCATTGTGGGCGTGCGCTAGCGATGCGTCCGTGATAGGACTTAATGGCAGCGTTAACGGACTGCGTTACACCGCGTTATGCCGCGGTGTAACGTAGTCCGTCTAACGGACGCCAAAGATGCAATGTGAACCCAGCCTTACTGGGATAATGTCCCTAATCCTTGTATAATGTTCCCATTCTGGTATAATGTCCCCCATATTGATATAATGTCCAACATCCTGTATAATGTCCCTCATCCTGGTATAATATCCTTTATCCTGGTATAATGTCCCCATCCTGCTATAATATCCTTTATCCTGGCATAATGTCCCCCATCCTGGTATAATGTCTCCCATCCTGGTATAATATCCTCTATCCAGGTATAATGTCCCCATCCTGGTATAATATCCTGTATCCTAGTATAACGTCCCTATCCTGGTATAATATCCTTTATCCTGGCATAATGTCCCCCATCCTGGTATAATATCCTTTATCCTGGTATAACGTCCCCATCCTGGTATAATGTTCCCCATCCTGGTATAATATCCTCTATCTTGGCATAATGTCCCCCATCTTGGTATAATGTCTCCCATCCTGGTATAATATCCTCTATCCAGGTATAATGTCCCCATCCTGGTATAATATCCTCTATAAAGGTATAATGTCCCCATCCTGGTATAATATCCTCTATCCTTGTATAATGTCTCCATCATGGTATAATGTCTCCCATCCTGGTATAATATCCTCTATCCTGGTATAATGTCCCCATCCTAGTATAATTTTCCGCATCCTGGTATAATGTCCCCCATCCTAGTATAATGTTGCTCATCCTGGTATAATATCCTCTATCCAGGTATAATGTCCCCATCCTGGTATAATATCCTCTACCCTGGTAGAATGTTCCCATCCTGGTATAATATCCTCTATCCTGGTATAATGTCCCCATCCTGGTATAATGTTCCCCATCCTGGTATAATATCCTCTATCCAGGTATAATGTCCCCATCCTGGTATAATATCCTCTATCCTGGTATAATGTTCTCCATCCTGGTATAATATCCTCTATCCTGGTATAATGTCCCCATCCTGGTATAATGTTCCCCATCCTGGTATAATATCCTCTATCCAGGTATAATGTCCCCATCCTGGTATAATATCCTCTATCCTGGTATAATGTTCTCCATCCTGGTATAATATCCTCTATCCTGGTATAATGTCCCCATCCTGGTATAATGTTCCCCATCCTGGTATAATATCCTCTATCCAGGTATAATGTCCCCATCCTGGTATAATATCCTCTATCCTGGTATAATGTTCTCCATCCTGGAATAATATCCTCTATCCAGGTATAATGTCCCCCATCCTGGTATAATATCCTCTATCCTGGTATAATGTCCCCATCCTGGTATAATATCCTCTATCCTGGTATAATGTCCCCCATCCTAGTATAATGTTCCTCATCCTGGTATAATATCCTCTATCCAGGTATAATGTCCCCATCCTGGTATAATATCCTCTACCCTGGTAGAATGTCCCCATCCTGGTATAATATCCTCTATCCTGGTATAATGTCCCCATCCTGGTATAATGTTCCCCATCCTGGTATAATATCCTCTATCCAGGTATAATGTCCCCATCCTGGTATAATATCCTCTATCCTGGTATAATGTTCTCCATCCTGGTATAATATCCTCTATCCTGGTATAATGTCCCCATCCTGGTATAATGTTCCCCATCCTGGTATAATATCCTCTATCCAGGTATAATGTCCCCATCCTGGTATAATATCCTCTATCCTGGTATAATGTTCTCCATCCTGGTATAATATCCTCTATCCTGGTATAATGTCCCCATCCTGGTATAATGTTCCCCATCCTGGTATAATATCCTCTATCCAGGTATAATGTCCCCATCCTGGTATAATATCCTCTATCCTGGTATAATGTTCTCCATCCTGGAATAATATCCTCTATCCAGGTATAATGTCCCCCATCCTGGTATAATATCCTCTATCCTGGTATAATGTCCCCATCCTGGTATAATATCCTCTATCCTGGTATAATGTCTCCATCATGGTATAATGTTCTCCATCCTGGAATAATATACTCTATCCAGGTATAATGTCCCCCATCCTGGTATAATATCCTCTATCCAGGTATAATGTCCCCATCCTGGTCTAATGTCCCCATCCTGGTATAATGTCCCATGCAGCATGGCGTCCTCCTCTTTACCTGGTACAGGACCCAGCAGCTGACTTAAGCGTGGTGGCACAAACAGCACTTGACACTGCCATACACCAAGCATCACTGGCAAGTTGACGTCTGCTGCCGGCCTCTGAATGGCCGACTGCGTGTATTTCAATGCAGGGAGTCGACGGATCTCTGTGCCACAATACATTTCAGCTGAATGTGCATCCAAGGACGCACATCCAGATGAAATTGGCGTCGGCGGCCCCCCTCCTGCAAGGGACCATTTATGTTCGCACTCTCTGCGGCCGCGATCATTACTGGTATTCAGTTCATGTAAATGAATGTTATGTGACAACAAGTAGTGATCTTAGAGGCGGACATATTTCTGGACCTCCTGTCAATAAGGGAGGGCATGAACGTTAGGCTTTCCCCAGCGGAAATGGCTGATAATGTAGAAAAATAGATTGCGTTCAACTTGCAAGCACAAATGTAAAAACGTTAGACTGGCAGTTTCTTGCAGTTTACCTGCAGTCCCATGTAAAATCTCAGATTTTATCATCTGATCTCCTGATAAATTGGCCCCAATGACTCATCTTCTATACGTCCATATAAATGACCGTTCTCTATCTCATAAAGAGAGGGCGGCCCGGTTAAGTGATGAGAACCTCAAAATTATAACATTATGGGATAAGAGGACTATGTGATATTAAGCCACTTTGCCTGTGGAGGGAGGGAGACCCAGCTGTTCTGAGACCCCACAAGCATCAAAAGGCTTTATATTGTTACATATAATCTCATTTAGTTCATTCTGCCTGGGTGGTTTTACTTTAGATTAATCCTTCAAAGATTTAGTTATTCTTCCCGTTAACAGAATTATCTACAAAAAAAAAGAAATAATGAATAACAGCAGATTTTAGCTAATAATTTCCATTTTTGGTGATTTGTTTTACTGTGAAGTTATTATTGTGTTTCGGATTTTTTTCTTACTATTAAGTATAAATTATTTTTTTTTTTACAATGGAGTTTGCAAACTTATTCGGATAGATGTGTAGGATGATGGCAAATGGCTGTTCATGTAGAGGAATTCCATGTGGCATCCATTTGGGGCCGGTATGTGGTTACCACATGAAAGCTGTTCGAGATGAAAGCTGACGGTGTCGCTGACAGCAGCTACCAGGCCTCCTGCTGTCACTCGCGGCAGGAAATATGGGGCAGGATTATCTTTACCTTGTAATATTAGGAACTTGTGTAAAACATTTCGTAGAAGTGAATTTGTAGAATTTACATCTTTTGCAACCTGATTCCGTAATCAAGCTTAAAGGGGTTTTCCAGTTTCCGGCTATCTTTGTATGTTCTGTGCCGTAGATTTGGATTGGGCTAGCAGAGGCCATGCACGACCCAGCCCTCCTGCCCATCAGGGGAAAAAACTAGTGGAGAATGGGGTCCCCAAATGCCAAGTTCTGGCAATGTATGGGGGTCCCCAGCCATGATACCACTCCAATCTTGCCATTATTATATATCCAGTACATTTATGTAAACCTGAAAACCTTTAAAAGAAATCTTACGCATTAGTCAAAAGTTGGCCAACACGCGATTCAATCAAAACGTTCGTTCATTGGGTGAAAATTAATATTTAGTGATTGTTTTAAATGGCTGGTGACACATTGTCTGTAGAGAGAATCGCTAGACCTTGACCTATCTTTCTAGAAAAGAACAAACTGAGAACGTTCCCAGAAATCCGATATGTGTACAGACAGTTTTAATGACTGCAACTGCTAATATGAACTAAAATGTATCTGACGGCATTGGTGTAACAGTCGATCAACCATCAGCATATGTTTTTTGTATAGAGTTGGTCAGTAAAGTGTTGTATTTTTGAACCCAATAAAATAACTACATATTGACCTAAAGCAGATCAAACTTTATGCTGCCGTGCTGTTTCAATTCCTAATTCAAGCTCCTTTAGAAGCTCCTTCCATCTGCTGCTCAGTAAGGTTGATACACTGGTTTCGAATAATCTGTATGGGAGTTTCCCTTTTGGAGCATCTCAGCGTCCTTCACATGCCCAGGTTGTTTGATTTCAGTGTACGGATCTTGCTGAGCAGCAGCTGAAAGGAGCTTCTAAAGGAGCTTGAACTTGGCATTGAAACAGCACTTGAAGCCTAGAGTTTGGGAGAGAATTAGGCAAAATACATTAACGGAGTATTTTACAAACACTCATAACTTTGGAATGACTGATGAATAATTATATTCATAAAAAAAGTTTAGGTACTCTATTAATCTGTACTGTAGGTCTGTATAGTACCTCTGTGAAAATCTGATATTATATGGAAGCATGCAATGGAACATGATGTAATTTATTTTCTCATAGATTCAGCATACTGTATTATGGAGGTATCCTCCACTAAAAGCAATATACTCACAAAGACTTCTACTGCAGCACATGAAATGTCTATATCCACATGGCATAGAAACATAGTGACAGCATGAGTCACTGTATAGGCTCCATGATCATGATTTTTCAAGGTTTAATCTTTAATTCAAGCTCCTTTAGAAGCTGCTTTCAACTGCTGCTCAGCACGATCGATACGCTATGTTTAGTAGCAGATGTTTCCGAAAGTGCAAATTGGTTCACCTTGATGGACATGTATCTTTTTTTTCAACCATTTGTGAAAAATACCAGGAATCCAGACATTTTTTCAGATTAAAAATATGCAAAAACTTTATTGTAGAGTTAAATTAAACAGGACATTCCCAGTACTGTAAAAATATAAAAGCCGTTCTGACGCGTTTCGAACTAATCCATAGGATGAGTATTAGTTCGAAATGCGTGGGAAAAAACAAGTTAATATATTTACAGCACTATTTTATTTAACTCTACGATAAAATTTTTGCATATTTTTAATCGGAAAAAAATGGCTATTTTTCACCCCGATTGCTACCATTTTTCAGGAGAGGTTTTTTCATTTTTTTTTTTCATTATGGATCACAACTTTTTCTTATGTGCCTCATAAACAACAATCGACACAGGTGTCCTACCAATCTAATATCAACGGCCTTTTTTTTTAAGAATACGTCAACAATTTTAAAGTAATTGTCCCATAAAGAAAATTGTATAACCATAGCTGAAACGCGTTGGTTTGATAACCCGGGAGGAACCGCAAGCATTTTTAATGATGCCAACTAAACATTGAAGATTTAAATCTACCTTCGATCCTTCTCTGAAGATTTTATTTATCGCCTATCCATAGCTTTTTTGATAATTGTATGATCATTGGGGGTCCTGATGTTGTGTTCTCCACTGATTATGAGAACAAGGGTCGCGCTCAGTGGGAAAAACAAGATAATAATCTTGAAGTTGTGATACCTTCTAAAATAGTTCTGAGCATGTGCAACAACTGCTCTGTTCACATTCTATAATAGTGGAACATAAAGTCCATTCATACGAGGGATCGCTCCGTGTTCTCGGGATCACGGCGTCTCACCAGTTATACATTTATCATCTATTTTGTGGAAAAGCGATAAATGTTGTTTATAGGACAACCCCTTTAAGGCCCCAAATAACCCTTTTAATGACTTTTCCATATGGGAAGACATCCAGAAATTGATGTTTCCTGATGTGGGCACTTAAGAGATAGATGTGAATCTCATAACGTTGGAACATGTACAAGTAAGCCATTTGTTTGTCAATCAGTTTCCTTCTGTTACGAGGGATTCCGATCCAAGTTTGCTTTGAGTCTTGGAGATTATTCAATTTGAGGATTAAGTCCCCTCCGTTTTCAGACCTTGAGGGTCTCAGCTTTGAGACAAAAGGACAAAAAGTAGCAGGATGTTGAAACGACGCCTTTCAGATTACTAGCAAGAAGAATTTAGGGTTGATAAAATATATATCCATCTATGTATGAGATCACGCGGATGCATTTATTATAAATTAAGGAACACAAATGACTCATTTTGTTAATTTATTCATTTTCTGATTTGGATACAAATATATGTAAATATATCATCCTCCTCACTACCCGGGAATGTTCAGGGATTTTTCATTTTTTGGTTTCTCCTCCCCTTCGTTTAAGAGCCATAACATACTGAACATGGCCAATATTGTCCGAGACCCTGGTGTTTTAATTACTCCCACTTAATCCCTTAGATTCCTTGGTTATTAGCGGCTGTGACATCTAAGCGGTTGGACAGAAACTGAGGACTCTTGTTGTGCGATCACCAATAATGCTGACAAGTCTAACACCCCGCACTTCAGAAGTATTGCATTTTAGTATTTAAGTGTTCAAGCCATCAAAGCCTCAAGGAGGAAAAAAAAATTAAAAAGTGTAATAAAATGTTTAAAAATATTAGCCAAAAATTGAAAAAAAAAATCCAATTGAAAATGCTTTATTATGGCAAAAAAAAAAAAAAAATAAGAAAAAGATACACATAATTGGTATTTCCATGTCCGTAATGAGGTAATCACATTATTTACAGCCCCCCGCTCCGAAAAAAAAAGTAAAAACATCAAGGTTGAATTACTGTTTTTGTCCATCCCATCTCACAAATAAAGCCTTAGAAAAAAAAAAAAGTTATTAAAGATCTAACATATAACCCCAATTGGTACCCCAAAAAATGTTAACTTGCCCCAAAAATAGGAACAATTCTCACATATATATAAAAGCAAGGAAAAAAAAGTAGTGGCAACAGAAAAAAAACAATGTATTTATTATGCAAAAGTGTTAAAAGAAAGGAAAAAAAAACTGTATAAATTTGGTAATGCCAATAATCGCAGTGACCAGCACAATAAAGTGAACGTAATTTACGCAGGTGTACGGCAGGTTACGTTACTGATTTGCACTCAGAACTTGTAATTTCATAAGATTTGTGCAAATTTTGCAAAAGACTTCAAACTCTAAGGTGTAAATTATTATTCTACAGTATTTCTTAAAAAAGGGATTGTCGAGAACCTTTGGCCTATTCTTAGGATAGGTCATCAATACTAGATTGATGGTAACAGTTGATTGGCGGGTGTGCTGAGTGTCGCACCACAACGATCTGGTATTGATGACCTATCCTAAGGGTAGGCCATCAATATTAAGGTACCAGACACTCCCTTTAAGCTATATTTTACCATTCACCTTTCCACGTGTCTAGGAGACGAGAGGCATGTATCGCCAAAAAGTGCTTTCACAGGACTGGCGGCCGCAGCTTTTTCCCTTCTCTCTTTGGAGAACCCATGCATGCTTGGCCAAGTCCGGTGTGCATGTGTGTAAGAGTATAGAGTGTAGGGTATAGAGTGTAGGGTATAGAGTGTAGGGTATAGAGTGTAGGGTATAGAGTGTAGGGTATAGAGTGTAGGGTATAGAGTGTAGGGTATAGAGTGTATGGTATAGAGTGTACAGTGTAGGGTATAGAGTGTAGGGTATAGAGTGTAGAGTGTAGGGTCCGGAGAAATAGCCATTAACTACTACCTATCTAAGTTATATGGCCACCTTAAGTAATGTAGAAAGGCAGATGGATGAGGCCACTTCAGCTATATGCGACCTGCCAACCTTTGTCTAAAGCTTTGCTTAATTGGATTAATGTGACGAGAGTTCATGGGGATAGCTGGATTTCCATTGAGTGACTCAGCGACACGTCAGTTGTTGACTGATCAACTTTCGAGACACCACATTTCACCTTCATTCCATGTGTGGAACATAACAGAATGATGCGTGTGATACTGTGCAGCCTGTCAGTCTATTGATCCCTCTAAAAAGTAAGTAAAATGAGGTTTACAAATCATCTGAAATTCATAATGCGATATATTTAGGATGTACTCTGCACCCCATCTTGACTGAAAGAAAAAAAAAAATGTAGAAATTTTTGCAAATTTATTAAAAAAAGAAAAATTGATATATCACATGGTCATAAGTATTCAGACCCTTTGCTCAGAATTGAGTAGAAGCACATTTTGAGCTAGTACAGCCATGAGTCTTCTTGGGAATGATGAAACAAGTTTTTCACACCTGGATTTGGGGATCCTCTGCCATTCTTCCATGCAGATCCTCTCCAGTTCCGTCAGGTTGGATGGTGAACGTTGGTGGACGCCATTTTCAGGTCTCTCCAGAGATGCTCAATTGGGTTTAGGTCAGGGCTCTGGCTGGACCAGTCAAGAATGGTCACAGAGTTGTCCTGAAGCCAGTCCTTTGTTATTTTAGCTGTGTCCTTAGGGTCATTGTCTTGTTGGAAGGTGAACCTTCTGCCAAGTCTGAGGTCCAGAGCACTCTGGAAGAGGTTTTCATCCAGGATATCTCTGTAGTTGGCCGCATTCGTGTTTCCTTCAATGACAACCAGTCGTCCTGTCCCTGCAGCTGAAAAACACCCCATTGCATGATGCTGCCACCACCATGTTTCACTGTTGGGATTGTATTGGGCAGTTGATGAGCAGTGCCTGGTTTTCTCCACACATACCACCTAGAATTATCACCAAAATCTTCGTCTCATCAGACCAGAGAATCTTATTTCTCATAGTCTGGGAGTCCTTCATGTGTTTTTTAGCAAACTCTTTGCGGGCTTTCATATGTCTTGCACTGAGGAGAGGCTTCTGTTGGGCCACTCTGCCATAAAGGCCCGACTGGTGGAGGGCTGCACTGATAGTTGACTTTGTGGATCTTTCTCCCATCTCCCTACTGCATCTCTGGAGCTCAGCCACAGTGATCTTGGAGTTCTTCTTTACCTCTCTCACCGAGGCTCTTCTCCCACGATTGCTCAGTTTGGCTGGATGTCCAGGTCTAGGAAGACTTCTGGTGGTCCCAAACTTCTTCCATTTAAGGATTATGGAGGCCACTGTGCTCTTAGGAACCTTGAGAACTGCAGAAATTCTTTTGTGATCTTGGCCAAATCTGTGCCTTGCCACAATTCTGTCTCTGAGCTCCTTGGCTGGTTCCTTTGATCTCATGATTCTCATTTGGTCTGACATGCACTGTGAGCTGCGAGGTCTTATATAGACAGTTGTGTGCCTTTCCAAATCAAGTCCTATCAGTTTATTTAAACACAGTTGGCCTCCAATGAAGGAGTAGAACCATCTCAAGGAGGATCACAAAGAAATGGACAGCATGTGACTTAAATATGAGTGTCTGAGCAAAGGGGCTGAATACTTATGACCTTGTGATATTTCAGTTTTTCTTTTTAATAAATTTGCAAAAATTTCGTACTTTTTTGAATTTACCAAATGGCTGCTATGAAACAAAGAGTGAAAAATTGAAAGAGGTCTGAACACTTTCTGTACCCACTGTATATATATATATATACAACACTCAGCATAAATGAGTACACCCCCTTTGAAAAGTAACATTTTCATCAATATCTCACTGAACACAAAAATAATTCCCCCCCAAAAAATAAATAAATATATATATATATATATATATATATATATACACACACAATGCAGACCAAAAGTTTGGACACACCTTCTCATTTAAAGATTTTTCTGTATTTTCAGGACTATGACAATTGTACATTCACATTGAAGGCATCAAAACTATGAATTAACACATGTGGAATTATATACTTAACAAAAAAGTGTGAAACAACTGAAATTATGTCTTATATTCTAGGTTCTTCAAAGTAGCCACCTTTTGCTTTGATGACTGCTTTGCACACTCTTGGCATTCTCTTGATGAGCTTCAAGAGGTAGTCACTGGGAATGGTTTTCACTTCACAGGTGTGCCCTGTCAGGTTTAATAAGTGGGATTTCTTGCCTTATAAATGGGGTTGGGACCATCAGTTGTGTTGTGCAGAAGTCTGGTGGATACACAGCTGATAGTCCTACTGAATAGACTGTTAGAATTTGTATTATGGCAAGAAAAAAGCAGCTAAGTAAAGAGCAAGAGTCACCTCTGCTTCTGAGGATAAGTTTATCCGAGTCTCCAGCCTCAGAAATCTCAGGTTAACAGCAGCTCAGATTAGAGACCAGGTCAATGCCACACAGAGTTCTAGCAGCAGACACATCTCTACAACAACTGTTAAGAGGAGACTTTGTGCAGCAGGCCTTCATGGTAAAACAGCTGCTAGGAAACCACTGCTAAGGACAGGCAACAAGCAGAAGAGACTTGTTTGGGCTAAAGAACACAAGGAATGGACATTAGACCAGTGGAAATCTGTGCTTTTGTCTGATGAGACCAAATTTGAGATCTTTGGTTACAACCACAGTGTCTTTGTGCAACGCAGAAAAGGTGAACGGATGGACTCTACATGCCTGGTTCCCACCGTGAAGCATGGAGGAGGAGGTGTGATGGTGTGGGGGTGCTTTGCTGGTGACACTGTTGGGGATTTATTCAAAATTGAAGGCATACTGAACCAGCATGGCTACCACAGCATCTTGCACCGGCATGCTATTCCATCCGGTTTGCGTTTAGTTGGACCATCATTTATTTTTCAACAGGACAATGACCCCAAACACACCTCCAGGCTGTGTAAGGGCTATTTGACCAAGAAGGAGAGTGATGGGGTGCTACGCCAGATGACCTGGCCTCCACAGTCACCAGACCTGAACCCAATCGAGATGGTTTGGGGTGAGCTGGACCGCAGAGTGAAGGCAAAAGGGCCAACAAGTGCTAAGCATCTCTGGGAACTCCTTCAAGATTGTTGGAAGACCATTCCCGGTGACTACCTCTTGAAGCTCATCAAGAGAATGCCAAGAGTGTGCAAAGCAGTCATCAAAGCAAAAGGTGGCTTCTTTGAAGAACCTAGAATATAAGACATATTTTCAGTTGTTTCACACTTTTTTTAAGTATATAATTCCACATGTGTTAATTCATAGTTTTGATGCCTTCAGTGTGAATGTACAATTTTCATAGTCATATAAATATAGAAAAATGTACTGTACTTCTCAACATTGAAATTGCAACTCCAAAAAGGAAAACTGTTGGAATTAGTGAAATCACAGTATGGATAGAGAAGTTAATCATATTTGATGAAATGATGAAAAGAAATGGAAATAATGTTTTCAAAACATCTCGATTGATTCAGTCTGGAGTATGAGCGCTACATATAGAAATCCCCGCACTTACAGCCTCGGCTGCTATCAGTGAAGTTATTAATGGTCGTCTGATGAATGTTCTGCTGCTCTGATCATCAAGATCCACTGCTGGCAGCTCCTGTGTAATTGCGGAATAATGCAGATTTGCTCAATGGTAGACAAGTCTGGAGATGCTGCAGCCATAGGAGAACATTTAGGCCACACAGGCTGGGCACAATGCGGCCTGGTGTTGTTATGTTGAAAGACGGCTCTTGGGACAGTTTCACGTTCCCTCGTGAAGGTTTCTTCATGTTGTTGCCCACGTGGTCTCCGAACTAATCTCCGGCTATTATTCCACCCAAGACAAAAGCGAGACTTATTGTTGAAGAGGTTAGACCTCCATTGCCGTCTTGCTTTGCTCCATCATAACCTCTGAGATCGGTAGCGTGAGGTCAGTGGAGCCCCTGTAGCTGGATATCTGCCTCATAGCCCAATGTCACGATGGTTTGTGTAGACATTGGCACCTAAATCCTTACCGTACATGTACCACGGCGCGCAACCAATTTTTTTCAGGCTAACACGATGGCCTGAAAGTATCCCATAATCACATAGGTTACTCCAAGACTGATAATAATGACATTGTCTTCTTATTATATACATCTAACTTTATTGCATAGATCTGGGCCATACATTAAAAAAGTACCAAATACCTGGTATAACCAGTAATTTACATAAAGGTCTAACCATGATTAACCCGGCCAATTTTTGTTCTTATTTTATTCTTATTGCTCCCCTGAGTATTTCTTTTGTGTAGTCTTTTTTTTTTTAATTAGCTATAAAGCTCCAGAAGGAAAAAAAAAGTAACATAAAAATGAACACTAAGGGGAGCAGCAGGAATAAGTTTAGACCAAAAATTCACTTTTGACCTGATGACAGGAGTTTGGAAGTCTCCAGTGTTAAATTGTATCACTTGTATATTTTCTAGAATTATAAATGTTTAACCCTGCTGTTGTCTTCGGTCTGGGGAGACCGATTTTGAACTTTGGTATTTTTGGGGGCGTTCAAGATGCGGTTCTGAAACTTGTGGTTGATTGACTTAAATGAGGAGGGGTCGGTCGGCCACGGGTTTCAGAGCCGCATCTTGAATATTTTAAAGAATATTGAAGTTCAAGGTCGGTCGTTTTTGACCGAAGACAACAGCAGGGTTAATTAAGCTACTGTATTTCCTTTTTGTTTGTTGCATTGTAATACTTTGTAGGTTATCCTGTTCTACAATAATCAATCATCGCACTGACGGCTAAAATGTCACTCACCTCCTCAACATATCTCAAAGTTGCGAAACACTCACTTTACAGACTCCACCACCTTTCATTATCTTACTGGTCTCACTCCCTTGCCTACATTTTGACACATCGATCGTTAGGAGATGGTTATTCCTGCACATCACGTGTTTCCCTTTCTCATCAGTCATGAAATCTATATCATCTACGCAATCATATTTCATAATGGTCGTGATTAAATCTTCTTTATTTTAGCCTCTTGGGATAAAAGGACTAAGACATGAGATTAAACTAAAATATACATATATATTAGAAATCCATCAGAAAAAAACAATTCACTCACATCCATTCAAGCAGTAACCTGAAAATAAAAAAAAACATACATGTCCATATCAAAATAAGAACAAGTACACCAACAGCATGCCACAATAACAATTAAAGAGAACTTGTCGTCTGGCACAAAAGGTTACCTTTTTTGCTCTTGTTTTATTCCCAGTGCTACCCTGAGTATTTTAGTTTTTGTTTTTTGTAAATCCGCCTTACGGTTCCAGAGATATGGGTCTTTTTATTTGGCGCTAACTTGTAGAAAGAGGTGTGGCTCACCGAGTAATTATGCAAAGCAGCCAAAAGACACGCCCCCGAGGATCCTGTTAAACACGCCCCTGTGGAAAAGACCATAAAAATTAGCATTATTTGATGCTGTATGGTGGATTTATAAACAAAACAAAAGCCGGAATATGCAAGCACGAATAAAATAGGAACAAAAACTGTACACTTGATTTGGTGACAAATTCTCCTTAAATTTATTTATTTTACTTCCTTCGATAGCACCATTAAAGAAGTTGTCAATTACTTGGACAATTCCTTGTCATACGCCACCCTTGGTCCCAATAAAAAAAAAAAGAAGCTTCACCTTCCATCACGATGCCGTTCCAGCAGTGACGCCGGTGGGGCGTCGGGCACCACGTGTCATGCAACCACATGAGAGCCCCACAACAGCGAGTGCTGACACCGTGGAACAGCGCTAGCATGGGAGGTGAGTATAAGCATTTTTATTTCATCATGGCCAAGCGTGGGGTATGAGAAGGGGTTGTACCCTCCATAGCGCTTTATAGACATTATCATCACTGTCCCCATTGGGGCTCACAGTCTAGATTCCCTATCTATATGTCTTTGGAGTGTGAGAGGAAACCGGAGAACCCGGAGGAAACCCACGCAAACACGGAGAGAACATACAAACTCCTTGCAGATGTTGTCCTTGTCCTTGAATCCAGGATCCCAGCGCTGCATAGGAACAGTGCTAACCACTGAGCCATCATGCTGACAATCTGACCCATCTAAATGACCCATCTAAATGACCCATCTAATACCATCTTTGGTGCATTGATGGACATCAGTTGCTAAAATTATTGGTTCCCTTATCAAAATTTTTAATATATATAAAAAAGATTACAAAGTATTTCACATGGGTAATGTTAAAATGTGCCCACCGGATACACGGTAGAGAGGGTCCGTACTTTGTGTTTGGCCCTTTCTGATTGCAGCGATATCACACCCACAAAAAGTATCTGCAGATAGGTGCGATGACATTGGGCGAGGCAGGATAATCATATCGCCCTGTCGGTAAATAGTAATATGTAATTATCGCACTTTACAAGTGATGATGAATCAAGTCTTTGTCTGTAACAGCGCTGTGCTCCATGTGCGATGATACATTGCTAGGCATAGTGCTGCATTTCTCACCTAATAGAAATATGCAATAAATGTGCAGTAATTAGGCTACAGCAATATCTGTAGGATATGACACTTACGAAGAGAAGGAAAAAGGAAGGGAGCTCCATATTACAGAAATCCGTAAGGTGGTTGACTAATTTCAGGAAAGTGGATCCCTTTCTGTGTAAAATATCTAAAATAATAAACTCAGTGGCTCTCACCTTCCCTGAGTGCAGCGCCGGCTCTCACCTTCTCTGAGTGCAGCGCCGGCTCTCACCTTCTCTGAGTGCAGCGCCGGCTCTCACCTTCTCTGAATGCAGCGCCGGCTCTCACCTCTGAGTGCAGCGCCGGCTCTCACCTTCTCTGAATGCAGCGCCGGCTCTCACCTCTGAGTGCAGCGCCGGCTCTCACCTTCTCTGAATGCAGCGCTGGCTCTCACCTCTGAGTGCAGCGCCGGCTCTAACCTTCTCTGAATGCAGCGCTGGCTCTCACCTCTGAGTGCAGCGCCGGCTCTCACCTTCTCTGAGTGCAGCGCTGGCTCTCACCTCTGAGTGCAGCGCCGGCTCTCACCTTCTCTGAATGCAGCGCTGGCTCTCACCTCTGAGTGCAGCGCCGGCTCTCACCTTCTCTGAGTGCAGCGCCGGCTCTCACCTCCTCTGAGTGCAGCGCCGGCTCTCACCTCCTCTGAGTGCAGCGCCGGCTCTCACCTCCTCTGAGTGCAGCGCCGGCTCTCACCTTCTCTGAGTGCAGCGCCGGCTCTCACCTTCTCTGAGTGCAGCGCCGGCTCTCACCTCTGAGTGCAGCGCCGGCTCTCACCTTCTCTGAGTGCAGCGCCGGCTCTCACCTTCTCTGAGTGCAGCGCCGGCTCTCACCTTCTCTGAGTGCAGCGCCGGCTCTCACCTTCTCTGAGTGCAGCGCCGGCTCTCACCTTCTCTGAATGCAGCGCCGGCTCTCACCTCTGAGTGCAGCGCCGGCTCTCACCTTCTCTGAGTGCAGCGCCGGCTCTCACCTTCTCTGAGTGCAGCGCCGGCTCTCACCTCCTCTGAGTGCAGCGCCGGCTCTCACCTTCTCTGAATGCAGCGCCGGCTCTCACCTTCTCTGAGTGCAGCGCCGGCTCTCACCTTCTCTGAATGCAGCGCCGGCTCTCACCTTCTCTGAGTGCAGCGCCGGCTCTCACCTTCTCTGAGTGCAGCGCCGGCTCTCACCTGAGTGCAGCGCCGGCTCTCACCTTCTCTGAGTGCAGCGCCGGCTCTCACCTTCTCTGAGTGCAGCGCCGGCTCTCACCTCTGAGTGCAGCGCCGGCTCTCACCTTCTCTGAGTGCAGCGCCGGCTCTCACCTTCTCTGAGTGCAGCGCCGGCTTTCACCTTCCCTGAGTGCAGCGCCGGCTCTCACCTTCTCTGAGTGCAGCGCCGGCTCTCACCTCTGAGTGCAGCGCCGGCTCTCACCTTCTCTGAATGCAGCGCTGGCTCTCACCTCTGAGTGCAGCGCCAGCTCTCACCTTCTCTGAATGCAGCGCTGGCTCTCACCTCTGAGTGCAGCGCCGGCTCTCACCTTCTCTGAGTGCAGCGCCGGCTCTCACCTCCTCTGAGTGCAGCGCCGGCTCTCACCTCCTCTGAGTGCAGCACCGGCTCTCACCTCCTCTGAGTGCAGCGCCGGCTCTCACCTTCTCTGAATGCAGCGCCGGCTCTCACCTTCTCTGAGTGCAGCGCCGGCTCTCACCTCTGAGTGCAGCGCCGGCTCTCACCTTCTCTGAGTGCAGCGCCGGCTCTCACCTTCTCTGAGTGCAGCGCCGGCTCTCACCTTCTCTGAGTGCAGCGCCGGCTCTCACCTTCTCTGAATGCAGCGCCGGCTCTCACCTTCTCTGAATGCAGCGCCGGCTCTCACCTTCTCTGAGTGCAGCGCCGGCTCTCACCTTCTCTGAGTGCAGCGCCGGCTCTCACCTGAGTGCAGCGCCGGCTCTCACCTTCTCTGAGTGCAGCGCCGGCTCTCACCTTCTCTGAGTGCAGCGCCGGCTCTCACCTTCTCTGAGTGCAGCGCCGGCTCTCACCTTCTCTGAGTGCAGCGCCGGCTCTCACCTTCTCTGAGTGCAGCGCCGGCTCTCACCTTCTCTGAGTGCAGCGCCGGCTCTCACCTTCTCTGAGTGCAGCGCCGGCTCTCACCTTCTCTGAGTGCAGCGCCGGCTCTCACCTTCTCTGAGTGCAGCGCCGGCTCTCACCTCCTCTGAGTGCAGCGCCGGCTCTCACCTCCTCTGAGTGCAGCGCCGGCTCTCACCTCTGAGTGCAGCGCCGGCTCTCACCTCCTCTGAATGCAGCGCCGGCTCTCACCTCCTCTGAGTGCAGCGCCGGCTCTCACCTTCTCTGAGTGCAGCGCCGGCTCTCACCTTCTCTGAGTGCAGCGCCGGCTCTCACCTCTGAGTGCAGCGCCGGCTCTCACCTCCTCTGAATGCAGCGCCGGCTCTCACCTCCTCTGAGTGCAGCGCCGGCTCTCACCTCCTCTGAGTGCAGCGCCGGCTCTCACCTCCTCTGAGTGCAGCGCCGGCTCTCACCTTCTCTGAGTGCAGCGCCGGCTCTCACCTCCTCTGAGTGCAGCGCCGGCTCTCACCTCCTCTGAGTGCAGCGCCGGCTCTCACCTCCTCTGAATGCAGCGCCGGCTCTCACCTCCTCTGAGTGCAGCGCCGGCTCTCACCTCCTCTGAGTGCAGCGCCGGCTCTCACCTCCTCTGAGTGCAGCGCCGGCTCTCACCTTCTCTGAGTGCAGCGCCGGCTCTCACCTCCTCTGAGTGCAGCGCCGGCTCTCACCTCCTCTGAGTGCAGCGCCGGCTCTCACCTTCTCTGAGTGCAGCGCCGGCTCTCACCTCCTCTGAGTGCAGCGCCGGCTCTCACCTCCTCTGAGTGCAGCGCCGGCTCTCACCTTCTCTGAATGCAGCGCCGGCTCTCACCTTCTCTGAATGCAGCGCCGGCTCTCACCTCCTCTGAGTGCAGCGCCGGCTCTCACCTTCTCTGAATGCAGCGCCGGCTCTCACCTTCTCTGAGTGCAGCGCCGGCTCTCACCTTCTCTGAGTGCAGCGCCGGCTCTCACCTCCTCTGAGTGCAGCGCCGGCTCTCACCTTCTCTGAGTGCAGCGCCGGCTCTCACCTTCCCTGAGTGCAGCGCCGGCTCTCACCTTCTCTGAGTGCAGCACCGGCTCTCTGCTGCTTTTCCAGTTGCAACGTGTTTGGCTGCAACGGTGAGGCGCACTGTCGACGTGACGTCACCATTGCAGCCAAAACACCGAGACTGAAGCAGGACGGGGAAAGCCGGCGCTTTAGGATTGTGAGTGACTGCTCAGGTTATTATTTTAACAATTTTGCACAATTGGACCACTCCTTTAATTAAGTAGGTTTGGTGAAGGCTGACAGAAAAGGTATATGGTAGCATGCTCATTTTAGAGGGATGTGCAAATACCAAGCACGACCATGTTTGAAAGCCATAGATGGAATAAATCAGCTGCAGCTTGTGTCAGGTGAACCACAAAGTATCAGAAAAATAGTTAAAAAAAATTAAGTAATAAAAGGGTGTGATATTTAGCGCTGCTGAGTATGATAGACATGTAGGTAATTTATTTATAAGAATTTATTTAAATTAAATATATACAAAGGTGCATGTTTCAACATCAGACAAATGTCTTCCTCAGGCCCGGGACTGAAGAAGACATCTGTCTGATGTACAGATTATGGCATACTGCACCAGAAAAATTGACCTTTGATCAAAGTAGAGACCAAGTGTCATCCATTTTTCTCAGAAAAAAGTTTCTCCACTTTTTCTCCTGTGAAATCAAACTGCACTCAGATGCCATCCAAGTGCAGTCTGATTTTTTTCACTGACCATTTGACTCGAATTGCCAATTTTTATCCCACCCTTGGATCAAAGTCAGACATGTCGCTGTGATTTTGTGCGAAAAAATCATGGACATGTGAATGGCTCCATAGACGGTATCACAGGTACGAGACCCATCTGTGAAAAACATGGATGACAATTGTACATGAAAATAGGACATGTGAATGAGACCTTTATTTTTTTTTTTCACTCTTTAACTAAAATTTCAAATTCAGCGTAAATGATCCATTTGTCGGGGTCCTTCCCATTTGGATGTTTTTTTTTTAAATTCATGGCTTTTTTTATGAATGTATTTTTATTAAACGATGCATACTCAATACGTGGTATTTTTTTCAGCTATTTTCCTGCGTGCTTCTCTATTGGAATGCATAAAATATATGCTAAGAATAAAAAATATAAAGAAAAAAAAAATGCCATCCGAAAACGCTTGTACAAAATGCAAGCACAGAAAAATGCCACATAAAATTAATAAAAAGGAGATGAGAAAGCATCTAAAAGTGGCGTAAAGGAGAGGTGCTGCGGATCTGCACTCACTCCAGGGGACCATGCGGAATCCCTGATTGCTGAGGGTCTGGATAGCCTTCTGGCCCATAGTTTTTCTGTTCTCCTCTGACACTTATACTCTAGAAGACAAACCCCAGATGGGTCTGGGTGACAGGTTTTATATGAGACCCTATAAACTGCGCCACCTTATATGGTGGTGGAAAAACGTGCGTGATCCTCCTCTAAAATCCCAGGCGGGATATATAGCCACAGGATTGTTTCATGGAGGGTCTTCGCTGGAGAGGTGGTCACAGCAGCGGGCTGGATTTATAGTATAAACACCAGGAAAATATCCAGCGAGTGGATTAAACACAAGCAAATATTGGAATGTGCGGATACAACAAGTATTGGCTGGAGATACTTCTAAGCAGCAGGAGAACAATGGATCATTCTATGGAAACAGTGGAAATAGGCACAGCAGGAAAATAAAAGCCTTGTATGTATTAAATCCATACAATGTATTGTAGCAGTGAGCCTCCTGCTATCATTACTATTAGTGATAAGCGAGCGTGCTGGGATAAAGTGTTATCTGAGCATGCTCGGGTGCTCGAATAATATGTTAGACAGCTGCAACACATTCAGGGATTATTGCCTGCTTCTTAGACAATCCCTGCATGAGTTGCAGCTGTCGAACAGCCGAGAGACACGCAGCCGCACGGGACTGGAACATATTATTCGCGCACCCGAGCATGCTCAGATAACACCTTATCCAAGCACGTTCGCTCATCACTAATTACTATAGATAATCTTCCAAAGATGTAAACTGAAGCTCCTGGGCCTGAATGCAGAATCAATAACGGTCCTCACCTACTATGTGATTATTACTATTTAACAGCCTTCAGCTTGATCTTGACTTGATGGATGAAAGATCTGTAGATGGGAAAATTAAGAGAACTACAAGTCCGTTTTCCAAATTTTTTTTTATGATCACAAAGGACCATTTAAAATCCTTCTAACAATTTTTTTTTTCATAACCAAGTTTTGTGTTTTTTTTTCACAGGGCCAGGGCTAGTAACAGCAATCTGGATTGGTAGCATTTTTTTTAATATTTATTTCTTTATTTTTTAACTTGCTTATTATTTATGTCATTTTGTTTGACATATTGTGCCCTTCCCCCCATAAAGTCATAAAACACATTGCAATATTTAAATGCTTTTTTTTATAATCTTTATTCCCTGTAAGTAGAGATGGAATATTATCCCCAGTTACAGTGGAATTCCTCTTGTGGCAGCCTGTTCCACTCGCTTAAGTCTCCTCTTAACCTTCTTTTTTGCAAACTAAACATTCCCAGATCCTTCAATCATTCCTCCTTCAATTGTTCCTTGTAGGACATACTTTGGAGTCCGCTCACCATCCTGGTAGCTCTTCTCTGAACTTGCTCCAGTTTTTCGATGTCTTTTGTAAAATGTGTTGCCCAGAACTGGACACAGTATTCCAGATGAGGCCTGACCAAGGAGAAGTAGAGGGGGATAATTACTTCACGTGATCTAGACTATGCTTCTCTTAATACATCCTAGAACTGCGTTTGCCTTTTTGCTGCTGAAACACACTGTTGACTCATGTGTAGTCTGTGATCTATTAGTATACCCAAGTCTTTTTCACACGTGCTGTTGCTTAGTTCTCTTCTTCCCATTCTGTAGATGTAATTTTCGTTTCCTTTGCCCAGATGTAGAATCTTGTATTTCTCTGTTAAATATCATTCTATTATTTGTTGCCCATTGTACAAGCTTATCTAAATCCTTCTGAATCCTTTCTCTGACTCAGAGCCTATTTGTTTGCACCGAAGTATAAACTGAGCATGCTTAAATTTAAACAAAAGTCATTGTGAAGGGAGGAGGAGATGAGCTGCCACATTACCTAATGTGGATAGTGGATACTATGTTATCTCCAGTATACAGAGGTGTTATCAGTCATTGTATAGAAGGAGGAGGTGAGCTGTGACATCAGCTATTGTGAATGGTGGATACAATATTGTCTACTGTATATGGAGCCTTATCATCGTAAAAGAGGGGAGGAGGTGAGCTGTGACATCACCTATTGTGGATGGTGGATCCTGTGTTACCTACTGTATATAGAGGTGTTATCAGTCATTGTACAGGAGGAGGAGGTGAGCTGTGACATCATCTATTGTGAATGGTGGATCCTGTGTTACCTACTGTATATAGAGGTGTTATCAGTCATTGTACAGGAGGAGGAGGTGAGCTGTGACATCACCTATTGTGAATGGTGGATCCTGTGTTATCTACTGTATATAGAGGTGTTATCAGTCATTGTACAGGAGGAGGAGGTGAGCTGTGACATCACCCATTGTGAATGGTGGATCTTGTGCTATCTACTGTATATAGAGGTGTTATCAGTCATTATACAGGAGGAGGAGGTGAGCTGTGACATCACCTATTGTGAATGGTGGATCCTGTGTTATTTACTGTATATAGAGGTGTTATCAGTCATTGTACAGGAGGAGGAGGAGGTGAGCTGTGACACCGCTTATTGTGAATGGTGGATCCTGTGTTATTTACTGTATATAGAGGTGTTATCAGTCATTCTACAGGAGGGGAGCTGTAATTTCGGCTATTGTGAATGTATTATGAGCATGCTCCAGCGACTACATAGGACTTGCTCTTGCATTTTAATTTAACTGCTTGCTGTGTCTCATAGCAAGATGGTATGGACTGGAACACGTTTTCTTAGACACTAAAGGTGAACACGACTCCATTAATAATTCTGGTTAAAAATCTGCAGAAGGTTTTATATCCGTCTATTACTGTCTTGACCTATATTTTCTATCAGCACAGAGAGTCCCACATGCAGCATCAGGGAGTAAGCCATTTATCCATAGATGTAGTTTTTGTAGACAGGATAAAATAAAAGCGGAAGGAAAAATTATCTCAACGTTACTCTTCAAATAAAGTTTTATTCCAGCAGCAGCTGCTCCTGCAACGTACTGTGCGGGAATAACTGGCACTGGAATGAAGTGCCGGTGCACCGGAGGAGGTGTAAAACACTGAAGTGCTCTCCTGTCCTTGATATGAGTGCTACACAACAGAGGCGAACATACAAATCTTGGGGTCTTATAACAAGAGTCCTAATTGGAAAGCATTCCCTCCGAAAAAAATACACAGTACCTCCTACAGATAAAATATAATGAACTCACAACTCTCTACACAGTATGATGGCCTCCACAACCTCGCCACACACTATAATGACCCCCCACAACCTAACCACACAGTATGATGTCCTCCACGACCTTACCCACAGTATGATGGCCTCCACAACCTTACACACAGTATGATGGCCTCCACGATCCTACCACACAGAATGATGTCACCCACAACCTTACCCCACAGTATGATGGCCTCCACAATCCCACCACACAGTATGTTGGCCTCTACAACCCTACCATACAGTATGATATCACCCACAACCCTACCACACCGTATGATGTCACCGACAACCCTACCACACAGTATGATGACTTCCACAACCCCGCCACACAGTACGATGGCCTCCACAATCCCGCCACACACACAGTATGACGGCCTCTACAACCCCGCACTAAGCTGCAAATATAACGTCATGATCAACAGTATACAGTCTCTGCATATTAATATAGATAGTAAACAGGGTAGCCAGAGGAGGGTAAACCCCTGATCTACTTAGCTTCCCAGCAGTTGCCCCGACGCGTTTCCCCGGTAGACGGTTCCTCAGGAGGCAGAAATATCAAAACCAGTGGGGTATAGATGCAGGCGCCCTGATACTTAGGCAGGCCTGAATAGATCAAAAAGGGGAGGGTTTTTATAGTAAAAGATAGACGACACTGGCCAGTAGCAACCCGCCAGTGAGGGACCACCCCCATGATTTCCGGAAACACCGGGTATAGCAAATCATCTGATCCAAGATTAAGGACCAATTCATAGTCACCTGTCCATGACGGCATATGGTTCCCTCCCCACAACCATGTAAGGATCATAATAAAGGTACAAAGTACATACCATATCGGATACAAGTGGTGTTCCATATACCAGCACGCCCGCACGCATTGTGAAGTGGGGGACGCCATAGCTGATAGTGAAAATGCAACGTATGCATGCGTGAACGGCAAATAGTGAGTCAGATGGGGACGCGCCTGCGCTCTAAACTGGAGCACATACAGGGGCAGACCAGCGTAACAAAGTGCGCAGGCGCCAATAGCAGAGATAGAGACGCGCATGCGCACTGTATTGGAACGCACGCCAGCTGGAACGCACAAGGCAAAGGGACGGAGCGCGAGAAATAAACAGTACTCAGGGCGCATGCGCCAACGACAAATGATAAATAAAGAGAACGCACTAGCATTCCGTCCTAACAAACGACAATGGGGTGCAAGTCTGGGAACATAATCCACGATGGAGCCGCACATGCGCTCCTAATTATAACGCACTCTGGGACAAGAACGCAAAAGCATATCAATAATACCCACATTTAAAGTATATAAGAAACACAAGGGTCCTAAAAATGATTCATGTGTCGGGACAATAATAGATAGAACCCACAAAAGGCACATGGGCCCTGTTACATATGTTCAAAAGTGGTGGCATCCCGATATTAGCCACCGCCAGAAAAAAGATAAGTATTAAATAGGATAAATTGGCGGGCAAAAAAACTGACATAAGGAACATCCAAACAAGATATATAGGGAAAAATAAATGGAAAAAATATTTGGTCAAAATTGACCCCTGCAACAAACTAAGTATGCAGTAATATATGGCAGTTCAAAATTAGGGTTCCCAATTCATTATGTATAATGTGCACCAGGATCAAACCAAGTTTCAACAGAAGATTACGGAATATGTAGAAGGGTTGTTATAGATAACAGGTATAGGTAAGGGATTCATTCAGTCCCCGCGGCGAGACGGACTGCATACGAAAAATCCACTCCGCCTCACGCTTAAGGAGGGCCTTGTCAAAGTCCCCCCCTCTCATCCTTGGTTTAAGGAGCTCAATCATACAGAAACTGATCCCCTCCAGGTTACCTTCATGTATTTGATTGAAGTGACGGGCAACTGGGGTATCCCTTCGATGCCTAATGTCCCCAAGGTGCTCACCAAATCTAATTCTGAGCTCCCTGGTGGTCTTGCCAATATAGTCTAGGGGACAGGGGCAGGTAATCTTATATATGACCCCAGTGGACTTACAATTTCCAAAGTACCTTATATCAAAGTTTTTCCCAGTAGCCGCGCTGGTGAATTGCTTAGATTGTTTGGCATATTGGCATTTGGAGCAATTGCCACACCTAAAAAAGCCCAAAGGTTTTCTCTCCAGCCATGTACTTGTTCCCTGTGGTTTCTGGTAAAGGCTATGAACTAGCCTATCCCCAATTGACCTCCCTCTCCTATAAGTAATGCTGGGTGTAGGCGGAATAACATCTCTCAAACCTGGGTCCGCCCGGAGTACCCCCCCTGGGAATTGGTATTTTTAAGGTATCTAAAATAAAGTTATTGTTTTAAGGGACTACATGTTACACAGTTTATAATTTTCCCTAGTTTTTCAAAAAGTTTTTTTGACGTCCCTCTACAACCCCGCCACACAGTATAATGGCCACCACAATCCTACCATACAGTATGGTGTCACTCACAACCCTACCACACAGTATGATGGCCTCCACAACCCTACCATACAGTATGATGTCTGTTGTGAATTCTGCTCTTGGGTTCCCTCCAGTGGTTGTTGGTGGGAATGCAGTTGTCTCTGACTCGCAGTCCTGGCCAGGTGTATCGGATAATTACAATTCTGACTGGGATATTTAGGTGTGCAGAATCCTTTAGCCCTTGCCAGTTGTCAATGTTTCTTTGGAAGTATTGGATCTCTGCCTGGCCTCTCCTGCTTATCTGCCAGTTCAGCAAAGATAAGTGTTGGTTTCTTTTCCTGTGGCACAGATGCAGTGTGCTTATTTTCAGTACTGTTTGTTTGTTTGTCTTTTGTCCAGATTAGACTGTGTCTGTGTTTTCTCTGTCTGGTTGGTTTCACTGGAGTTGCAGATATACGCTCCTACATCTTTAGTTAGATGTAGGAAATTTTTTGTATATTCTGCTGTGGATTTTTGAAGGGTTTTATACTGACCACACAGAACTCTGTCCTATCCTGTCCTATCCAGCTAGAGTGGCCTCCTGTGCTAAATCCTGTTTTTTCTGCCTGTGTATGTTTTTTCCTCTCCGACTCACCGCCAATATTTGTGGGGGGCTGTCTATCCTTTGGGGATTTTCTCTGAGGCAAGACAGTATTCCGATTTCCATCTTTAGGGGTATTTAGTCCTCCAGCTGTGACGAGATGTCTAGGTGTGTTAGGTACACTCCATGGCTACTTCTAGTTGCGGTGTTAAGTTCAGGTTTGCGGTCAGTATAGTGGCCACTTTCTCCAGTGAAAGTTCTCATGCAGCTCCAAGGTCACCGGATCATAACAGATGTCACTCACAACCCTACCACATAGTATGATGGCCCCCACAACATCATGTGTGGTTGATGACATCATGGTTGGTATGATGGCCTCCACAACCCTACCACACAGTACGATGGCTACCACAATCTTACCATACAGTATGATGTCACTCATAACCCTACCACACAGTATAATGGCCCCCACAACATCAACCACACAGCATGATGACCTCCACAACCCCGCCACACAGTTTGATGGCCCCCACAACATCAACCACACAGTATGATGGCCTCCACAACCCCACCACACAATATGATGGCCTCCACAATCCTACCATACAGCATGATGTCACTCACAACCTTACCACACAGTATGATGGCCTCTACAACATCAACCACACAGTATGATGACTTCCACAACCCCGCCACACAGTATAGTGGCCTCTACAACATCAACCACACAGTATAATGACCTCCACAACCCCGCCACACAGTATGATGGCCCCAACAACATCAACCACACAGTATGATGACCTCCACAACCCCGCCACACAGTATGGTGGCCTCTACAACATCAACCACACAGTATAATGACCTCCACAACCCCGCCACACAGTATGATGGCCCCAACAACATCAACCACACAGTATGATGACCTCCACAACCTCTCCAAACAGTATGATGGCCCCCATAACATCAACCACACAGTATGATGGCCTCCACAACCCTACCACACAGTATGATGTCACCCACAACACCACCACACAGTATGATGGTCTCCACAACCCTACCATACAGTATGATGTCACTAACAACCCTACCACACAGTATGATGGCCACCACAACATCAACCACACAGTATGATGGCCTCCACAACCCTGCCACACAGTATGATGGCCTCCACAACCCTGCCACACAGTATGATGTCCCCCACAACCCTACCACACAGTATGATGGCCACCACAACATCAACCACACAGAATAATGGCCTCCACAACCCTACCACACAGTATGATGGCATCCACAGCCACCTACAAGTACTTAGTAATAAAAAAAAGTAAAACTACTAACTTCTCCCCGTTTGACATGCCGCTTTGGTCTGTGCAGGGTGTGGACTGAAGGTCCGTACAGCAGGCATTATCATGTGAAATCATTCTGCCTGCTGCCCTGAAACTCAGACGCACAGGCTGAATGGTGGCAGAGGGAGCTGATTGAGCCATGTTCTACCATTGTATTTCACTGCAATCGTTGAAATTGTGACACCAGGTATGGGGATGGGGTGAACAGATGTGTTCTCTTTAAGAGCAGCTTCTTCCAGTAACATTGCATGTACCTAAGCGAATGAACTACAATTAGAGAGTCACAATAGAGGCTCTCTGATCAGCTGTTGGAAAGCAGATGACCCATAGGTTGTTTTTGCACAGGGGTCTTTGGCTGGTTATGTCTGCCATTGAAACACCACATTGAGAAGCTACCAATAGTGGAATAGTTCTACTTTTTTTTTTGGCTAAATATAAAATCTTTAATTCACATTATGTTCATTATTTCAGTTTTTGCAATGCTGAGCTGCCACTACTGTACCAGAAGCACTTCTGCGATCATCAGATGTTCCAAAGGCAAAAAAATAAGTGGAATCTGTCAATTGCTAAATAGGGGTTGGGGGAACAACTTCAATCATCCCCAAATTTGCTATCATCAGCCAGGCATACTAGAGATAATGCCCTTTATTCATTCTTACGGTGTGGGCTGATGAATTATTGAATATGTATTCTGCATTCTTTCATTTGTGACGTGTCCTGAGTTGTGTTGGCCATACACATGAGGCAGCTTATCTTTGGCTCTTCCATACACCTCAATGTTCGGCTCCCCCATACTCATGAATATCTGCACGGATGGTTGAGTGATAGAATTTCAGCTGCGACAACACTTATTCCTACATCATGTGTCAGGGTAGAGTCGGGAGACCCCCATAAACATCAGAAGGTCTGCCAGTCCTGGTGATATCAACAGGTACAGCCAACTTTCATCTCATGGATGTGGGGGGGCATTTACTGGGGGTACACCTTTCTCTTTGCTCTCAATTGATGTAATATCTTGCTTCATTAGCTGTGACAAATCCGTGACCTCTCCATTTTTTTTCTTGGACAGAGTTTCAATGATAAATACACACATCTGTTTCTCTGATCCCTGAGATTTGTTGCGCAAATATCCCGGTCCGTTCGATTTTCTTGTACGTTGGGCTCTGCAAGTAGCCTGGCATGCTCGTATGTAATGAACTTCCTAGGCCTATTGAAGGCTCCGAAAACTCTCACCCGTATCTTGGTATTGCTCTAAGACTTGTAGAGTAACTCTCTTACTGTAGTTTCCTGGGCACAGATCCAGTCCACATTCATCAGGACGTCTCCTGCCTGTCTGTGGTTTCCAGTTCCTGACTAACTTGCCAGTGGTTTCCAGTAACCTTGCTACCTACCTGCCATTTCCCGTATCGCTACACACCTTGCCAGCGGTTTCCAGCATTACTACCTACTTGTCTGCGGTTTCCAGGATGGCTACCTACCAGCCTGTAGTTTCCAGGACGTCTTCCTGGCTGTCTGCGGCTTCCAGAGTATTAGACTTTCTTGGCACTCTGGAGTTTTGTCTGCTACCTGTCTGCGCCTCCATGAAGCCTCCTATTTCCTACGTTCTTCAGTGACATTGCTACCTGCCTGAGGTGTTCAATAACTGTGCTCTCTGTCTGTGGTTTCAAATATTGTTGCCTACCTGCCTGTGGTTTCCAGGACGTCTTCCTGGCAATCTATAGCTTCCAGATCCTGTAACCCACCTGACTGATGATTCCAGTATCACTTTCTACTTGTTTGGGGTTTCCAGTATCAATCTGTCTGTGGTCTCCAGGAGTTTATTAAAAATTCTAAGTGTCCGTGTTCCGCGTGATCCATGTGGCTGCTGCACCAACGCCCCTGTTCTGTGCGCCCATTCGGACCTTGAAGGATCCACCTCTCCGTGTGAACCCGCTGTACACAACACATCTGTTTTGCAGATGAGACTCGACCTTTACAATCTGTGGGTGTCCATGTAAGTGATACATTGTGAAAAGTCAATGGATAAAAAAAGTTCATACAGTACCTGATTCATGGAAAAAAAAAATAGAAGCAACTAGGATGACAAATAGGAAAAAAAATATCTAGGATGGTAACACATAGATGTGTGAATGTAGCCTTATAATCAGAAGAGAAGGGTAGGGATTTGGGAGGGGTCACTACCAATAACGTCTGTGATATACTGTCTGAGGCCAGTCTCACACATCCAGATAATTCCGGTACCGAAAAAATCGGTACCGGAGTTATCCGTGTCCGTGAGCTCACGTAGGCCATCCGTGTGGCACACGTGCGGCACACATGTGCCGCCCGTGTGCCGACTGGGTACCACACGGAGCGTGCAGGAGACAGCGCTAGAGATAAGCGCTGTCCCCTGCATCTGGTGCTGAAGCCGCCATTCATATCTTCTCTCCAGCAGCGTTCGCTGGAAAGAAGATATGAAAAATCCTTTGTTTTTTTGTTTTTTTCGTGTTTTAAATAAAGATCCCTGTCCCCAACCCCCTCCCACCCCCTGTGCGCCCGCCCGCTGGTAATAAAATACTCACCCTATGGGAGGTGGAGCCGCATATTCATGACTTTAATGGGCGGCACCACGTGACCGCTCATACAGGAGAAGCTGCGGCGAGGACAGGACTCTGCAAGGGAGCCGGGTGAGTATTTTATTTACAGCGGGCGGGCGCACAGGGGGTGGGAGGGGGGTGGGGACAGGGATCTTTATTTAAAACACGAAAGAACAAAAAAAACAAAGGATTTTTCATATCTTCTTTCCAGCGAACGCTGCTGGAGAGAAGATATGAATGGCGGCTTCAGCACCACATGGGGGGGGACAGCGCTTACTGTAGCGCTGTCTCCTGCACGGCACACGGACTGCACACGGACAATGTCCGTGTGCGGTACGTGTTTTACACGGACCCATTGATTTTAATGGGTCCGTGTAATCCGTGCGCTCCCACGAACACTGACATGTCTCCGTGTTTTGCACACGGACACATGATCCGTGAAAACAAGCTGACATGTGCAGAGACACATTGATTTCAATGTGTCTATGTGAGTCAGTGTCTCCGGTACGTGAGGAAAATGTCACCTCACGTACCGGAGCCACTGACGTGTGAAACCGGCCTGAGCACGGACTGCAGAGCATGGACTTGCAGCGGATCTACTCATATTTGCCTATGATGCTGCTGGGTTGGAGTCGGGGGATCTGCGGCCGGTCCGTGCATTATAGTCTGCACTCAGTTTGTATTTCACGGACATCTGAATCAGCCTTAATTCAGAACATTTCTCAGATCAAAGAACGCCCAGTAGACACTTTCTGAGCATACAGCGCTTGGGAGAATAAAATAAAATTCTACTTCTACTACATTCATTACCCGATGTTACACTGGAAGCTGCAGAATATGAATCATGCGCTTGTTATCGGTTCTGCCGAACATTGCATTAATAGTCCTCGGACAATGAGAATGGAGAGAGGCACCTAGATTTTCCAAAGTAAGACCACGGAGAGACACGGGGAACTGGCTGTCTGATTGTCTCAACAGTCTGCTGCATTCTTGAGAACTGAATAAGGAAGGATGGCATCTGAGGATAAGGCCCCAATTCATCAAAGTGATTACACAGAATTCTGGCATAAAACGCTATGAAAAGTCTCATACATCTGAAAATTTTGGAGTTTTTTTGATGGTTCCAGCAGGTTTGTTTTTTTTTTACAGTTTTGCCAAATTGGGAAACATATTGTTTGTTGGAATGGATTTTAGCAAGACAATTCAAATCCAACGATGTTGGCAGGGATAACTTCTCTTATGGTATCTGCCTACAGCTTTGGATATGATTTTTTTTTTTAGACGTTCAAAAAAAAACCCAGAATCTCTCTCGATTTTCTCAATGATAATAGTAATCTGATGGTTTCTGTCCTGCAGAGATCACTTTTCAGGAGTCATTTCAGGAAGGATTACAATGATAGATGACACATTGGTAGATCATACAGGATCCATCATTCACAGATCACCATCTCTGACCTCCTCCTCCCTGCACAATGACTTCTGCACAGGTCAGGGAGCATGCCCACAACACTCTCCCATCTAAGTCAATGAGTTAGTAGGGAGCTCCTGTACCCGTCCACCGTGCGGATTAGCACAGCGGGCTGCTGACAGAACCAGTCATGTCCATTACCTACGGATGTCACCGGTCCAATAAAGTCAACACTATTCTGTATTTAGACTTACTTATGTGTCCTGCCGCTAGTCTCATCAGAAACTCTGGTGTAAAGATTTTGAGAAGCTTCACACAACAGATACCAGAGGCTGTCACTGGTAATTTGTAAATTAACATAGTGGAAAAACACCAGACCGACACGGTTATTTCCTAATAGTAGTATTCTGGGCTTTACTCCAACACAATGGAAAAAAGTCACTTCTATAAACTAAGGACACAAAAAAGTAGAACAGTGACAGGTATCTGGAAGGGAGTTGATATGTTCTTATGCTTCCAGAATCAACTGCAGTCGTGTAAAAATGTCGAACTGCGGGAATCGTCCACTTCTGTATGGACTGAGAATGAAACGATGCGTAAATGTGACTTGGATATTGTACGTGATCAGAAACAAAAGACAATGAGAAAGGAGACAGAATGAGAGCAAAAGCAGCAATGTTACTTTCCAAGCAGATATCAGGCAAGAGAGAGGTGGCGCGGCTGACGACTGCGGCCGGGAATTCCTACGTTGTCTCTTTTGCGTTTTTACTTATTAATAGAAATCACTTTTTCAGAACAGATTCTATGAAAAGTTTCTCATACAAGATTATTCTTTTTTGTAAATGATATAGAATTTGTTATCGGCGACTAATTGTGAACATTTAAACTTAAGCAACAAGACCTTATAAGGGCCACAAAAGAAATCCTTTAAATAATCATTTAAAAAAAATGTTTTCAGTAATTTTGTCCAGCGCGGAAAGTTATGAAACTTTGCAAGTCACTTTGTTAGGAGATTTGTCTTCATTCCTGTAAAGGAAAATGCACATGAGTGGTCTTCAAACCCCTGCTTTTCCCCTGTCTGTTTACTTGGCTTCAGCTGCATTGATATAAAAATGTACCCATTTTGGAGTACAGATGATGGCAGTGATCGGTCAGCACGTGTCTGTTCCTCTGAGTGTTCTGCTTATTAGGATAAAGCAGCTCATCCCAAGAGTCAGTGAAACACAAGTGAATGGCTGATGCTTTCAGTGCCTACTCATTTGGAGTACAGATGATGGCAGTGATCGGTCAGCACCGTCTCTTCCTCAAAGTGTTGGTTGTTCAGAATATTCTCTTGCTTCAGGCTCATACCCAGAACAAGCAGACATAGATGCGGAACTGATCCTTCCACAGATTTGGAGTACTGTGATGATGGCAGTGAATGGTTCAGAATCTGTCTCCTCCTCTGAGTGTTGCGCCCATCAGAACATTCTCTTGCTTCAGGCTTGTACCCAGAGTTTGGAGTACAGAGCATTGCAGTGAAGGGTCTGCTCAGCGCCTGAGTCTCACTAAGGCTACTTTCACACTAGCGTCGGATTCGGCCCGTCGCATTGCATCGGGCCGAGATTCCGACGCTAGCGTTTGATGCGCCGCACAACGGGTGCAGCGGATGCATTTCTCCGGCGCATCCGCTGTCCCATTGTTGGAGGTGGGGGCGGAGTTCCGGCCGCACATGCGCGGTCGGAAAAAGCCATCCGTCGGCAGCAAAAAAACGTTACATTTAACGCTTTTTGCTCCCGGCGGTCCGCCACAACACGGCGCAACCGTCGCGTGACGGTTGCGACGTGTGTCAATACGTCGCAATGCGTCGGTAATGTTACTCTATGGGGCAAAAACGCATCCTGCAAACAACTTTGCAGGATGCGTTTTTTCCCCTAAACGACGCATTGCGACGTATTAAAAAAAACGCCAGTGTGAAAGTAGCCTAATTCTGGAGATAAGCTGCTGTATGTGATTGTTGAGATAAGCACAACATCCAGAGGAAGACAAAAGTGCTGACCCATCACTGCCATCATTTGTACTCCAAAGAAGTACCTTCTAATATCTATGCAACTGAAGGCAAGCAAATAGACTTGGGAAAAGCCTTGGTTTGGAAACCACTTACCGTACATGCATTGTTTTTGCAGCAATGAAGACAAATCCTATTACAAAGTGTTTTGCAAGGTTTCATAACTTTCCATGCTGAAAACAATGATTACAAAAAGGTTCAGACCTGCAGATAGTCTATGCATTGTGGTCCGTGCTCGGACCAAAGTTCACAGACGTCTGCATGAGCCCTTAGGGTGCATTCACACAACCATATTTTACAGTCTGTTTTACAGCCAGAATCCCCTACCTAGGCAGGCTTGGACTGGCCCAAAGGAGAGCAGGAGAATCCTCCGGTGGGCCACCACCCTCTTATATGAGCAGTACTTGGCACTATATACAGACACAGGCGGCATCTAATTCATTTAATAATCGACCCAGTTCATTATTATATAAATTTGTGATTGAGGATAATGTCACATCATATAGCTGAAAAGTGGGGCCCTGGAGTCAGTAACCGGTGGGCCCTGTGAAGCTAGATTGAACCGCCGGCCAGTCAGTGCATTGCGGTCCGATCTCTTGTCGATTTATATGGCCGATTGACTGCCCTCTGACATGGGGTGTAATACGGTTGTGTGATCGCACGGCGATTTTGTCTGCAACAAATAGGACAGTGATCTGCGTTCACTCTACGGTAGTATTATTTGGATACAGCGTGGAGGTGTTATTTGGTCAATACTTCACACAGTACTGTGTATGGCCAGAAACTGTGATGTATATTTTTTTTTGTATACCCCTTTTCACATGTAAAGCGCCATGGAACAAATGGCGCTATAACAAGAAATAATAATAATGTCATTGTGATCAAACACGTACAGCCACTAATTAATCAAGTGATTGTCAATAAGGAACCTGCAATTAAAATTAATTAAAAAAAAAAGCTATGGCACTTGGAAATCAGAGGCCTTTCCCTCCCCCAAACACACTTCCCCCCCCCCCCCCCCGCAAATTTGGGGGGAAAATGGGGGTGCGTCTTATAATGTGAATGTACCTTACCGCTACTGTTGCTGCACGCGGCAGGCTGGGATGAAGGGGTGTCCGGCGGTGCTACAACTGTCCGCTGCTGCTACCCAGTGCTTTGCGGGTGTCTCCGGTGCTGCGGGTGAGCGGCCGGCGCTGCCCGATGCTGCTGCGGCGGTCTCAGGTGCTGCCGGCAGTCCCATGGTTTCATGTGCAGCTGACGCCGGCAAAATGACTGCCGGGCAGGACGGCGCATAAGCAGATGGAGATCTCGGCACCGATCCCGAGATCTCGGTGCCGAGAAGTCAGTCTATACATGCGCCGCTCCCCAGGCAGCATTTTCCCAGAGTGCAGCGCACAGAAAATCATGGGACTGCCGTGGCTCTGGCCTTTCACAAAATGTCGGCAGAGCCCCGGCAGCACCGGAAACCGCCACAGCAGGACCAGGCAGTGCCGTCCGGGTACCCGCAGCACCATAGACACCAGCAGAGCACCTAACAGCAGCGCTGGACACCCCCCCCCCCGCAGTGCCGCCGTGCATCGGAGACACCCGCACACCACCAGGCAGCAGCGCCAGACTCCAGCAACACTGCCGGACACCCCTTCATACCAGCCTGCGGCGTGCAGCATCACCCCACTCCTGCCTCCTCCAGCAGCGACCCTGGGTCCTCGCTTCACTGCAGCCACCACCCCCGGTAAGCAATAAGACGCATGTATTATAAGAAGCACCACCATTTTATTTTTTTTAAAAATCCTATTTTTCTCCTCAAAATTTGGGGTGCGTCTTATAATAAGGCGCGTCTTATAAAGCGAAAAATACGGGTACATCATATAACGGGATATTTGTGCCATGAACTGTGCTACAATTGTGGCATTTGAGAGGGAGAAACAACCCTGGGGTGCAGAGACCAGAACACTAATGTGGCAGACATACTGATCTCTACTAGATCTTACTTAGCAAAACAGCAAATACTGAAAAGCAGGAACTGACCGTGGGGAGGAAGTGGGTATGAAAGGTTAGGTAGATGCCCGCAAAGTGTTTTGCTTTCAAATAAATTCAATTATGCATGTCAGCAAATGTGAGGCAACCATTAATTTCATTTGACCTGATTTTGTGCCAACAGAAGCATTTTACAAAGAACATTGTAGGCAGGATGAATAAAGAGTTTCTGTTACATATAAATACATAAATATGTATGAAGATGAAGTAAACCAAAAATACTCAACTCATGTAAGTACATAAAAACAACTCCCGAAACCAATGATACATATGTTCACTTTTCATTATAATATAGGAATAGAAATAAACCGCTAAAAGTGAACCAATCACTTTACCAAAATATGGAAAAAAAAACCTGCATGTAATTGTAGTTCTGGTGCTTCTTTTTATTTTCTGGCTCGTTTTGGAGCACGTACTTGTGTTATTTTTATGCAAGGTGATTTAGTTGCTGAAGTTATACCTCCTCTATCAGTGGAAGTTTACTGATCCTGAGCAGTCACTCAGGAATGCGCATGTTGCAACCTGTACTGCAGTGACCAATGAGATACCGGCCGTATCTTGTATGAGCTTTGATCATCATGTGTGGCCATTATACAGTATGGAGCATCACGTGGGGCCATTATACAGTATGGAGCATCACGTGGGGCCATTATACAGTATGGAGCATCATGTGTGGCCATTATACAGTATGGAGCATCACGTGGGGCCATTATACAGTATGGAGCATCATTTGGGCCATTATACAGTACGCAGCATCGTTTGGGGCCATTATACAGTATGGAGCACTATGTGGGGCCATTATACAGTATGGAACATCATGTGCGGTCATTATACAGTATGGAGCATCATGTGTGGCCATTATACAGTATGGAGCATAATGTGTGGCCATTATACAGTATGGAGCATAATGTGTGGCCATTATACAGTATGGAACATCATGTGCGGTCATTATACAGTATGGAGCATCATGTGTGGCCATTATACAGTATGGAGCATAATGTGTGGCCATTATACAGTATGGAGCATCAGGTGTGGCCATTATACAGTATGTAGCGTCATGTGTGGCCATTATACAGTATGGAGCACTGTGTGGCCATTGTACAGTATGGAGCGTAATGTGTGGCCATTATACAGTATGGAGCATCATGTGTGGCCATTATACAGTATGGAGCATCATGTGTGGCCATTATACAGTATGGAGCATCATGTGTGGCCATTATACAGTATTGAGCATCATGTGCGGCCATTATACAGTGTGGAGCATCATGTGTGGCCATTATACAGTATGGAGCATCATGTGCAGTCATTATACAGTATGGAGCATCATGTGCGGCCATTATACAGTATGGAGCACTGTGTGGCCATTTTTTTTGCTTATAATTATTGTTTATGAAACATTGTGATCAGCAGTGCTAAATGGGTGTGGTTGGGACGTGACTAGTTGTGAAATGTGTGTGGTCGAGGCGTGGCCTAAAATTTGCCGCGGCGCACTGCACGCACCGCTAACTTTGTCCCTCTTTCCCTTCCTCAAAAGTTGGGAGGTATGGTCAGTGAAACAGTGAGAGTCAGAGAGGAGATCAAGGAGACAGAAGCACAGTGAAAGTCAGAGAGGAGACTGAGGTGACAGCGGCACAATGAGAAACAGTCAGGATTAAAGGGGACCTGTAATTAGACTCATGCTGCGCGAGTATCAGGTAGCATAAATCAAAGCTTGGTTACGTGATTCAAGTCAATAATGTACTTTTCAGAGAAAACATAGTTTGACAAGCCAGTCACAGCCTGTAGGGACAGACTAGTCCAGTGCCACCCCTTGGCTGACTTCTCCCCGCTCCTTTCCAGTTAATTGAAAGGTTACTCACATAGGGAGAGACCTGTAAGCAAATGTAGCAGGGCTAGGGGTAGCTCCAGAATTGCCAGGTCTATCTCTTTAGTCCCTAGCAAGCTTATCAAACTATATTTTCTTTGAATCAAATTTAATGACAGGTTCACCTTAAGGTGACAGCAGCACAGTGAGATTCAGAGAGGAGATCGAGCTGACAGCTCACTTTGAAATCCAGAGAGGAGATCAAGCTGACAGCTGCACATTGAAATCCAGAGAGGAGATCAAGCTGACAGCTGCACATTGAAATCCAGAGAGGAGATCAAGCTGACAGCTGCACATTGAAATCCAGAGAGGAGATCAAGCTGACAGCTGCACATTGAAATCCAGAGAGGAGATCAAGCTGACAGCAAGCAGCACAGTGAAAGTCAGAGACAGGATTGAGGTGATATTTTCAGCTGTTAGAAAGCCTCAACACATGTAAGGATTATCTGTTTGTTAGGGAATCCCCACATGTGTTTTAGGCTGTCAAACAGCCACACATCATGCAGTCGCAGGGATTTGAACATAATATATGACCACTCCCAAGATACTTGGATAACACCCGAGCATGCTCGTATAAGACGTTGTCCGAGCACGATCGCTCATCGCTAGCTACTATCTAATTTTACTTCTCTTCCTATCATTATTCAGCAGTGCTGTTTCACATGCTCCTTTAGAAGACGCTTTCAACTGCTGCTCAGCTAATATCCTGTAAACTGTGTTCAGTCTGTGTACTGGAATTACCCTGTCTGAGTACAGGGGCAAAAGAGGCCCAGAGAGGAAAAGTCCTGTACACAGATTGTTTGAAAGGCACTTTTAAAGGAGCATAAACTGCACATTGGGACAGCACTGCATAGTGCTTGGGAGAGAAAGAAGCAAAACAGGCTAATGAAATATATTACAAACATATACTGTTTGCAATGACAGTATTTTTTAGTGAATAAAATAGAGAAATCTTTATTATTATTAGAAATACCCCAATGGAAAACAAAGGGCCACATTATGTCAGTGGGGTCAATTAGAATTTGTCAGAGTCACAACTAGTGTGAACAGCACTTTAGAAAAAAGTGTAGACTGTTACCTTTATCTACAGAACAAGAAATAGGTTTATAAAGGCCTCCATACACATTAGATTGACGATTTTGGCTAGACCAATTGAACCTCTAAAGTCTATGGGTGGGTCCCGAGTTGCCCCCATCTTCACCTGAAAGAGAGAAGGGTCAGACGAATAGACATTCAAGGACCAATCATTTAGTTCCCAAGGTAAATAAGCTGCCGCCAGCGATGTATGAAAGTGACCTATTCCTATTCTGTATGAAATCGTACGCATGCTCGGCCAAATTGAGCATGCGCGGACAATAAATGGGAAAGGGTTTGGGAGGAGCAGCTATCAGCCTACAGCTATCTAGGACACTTTTAGGCTTTAATGAGACTATAACCTTTCTCTAACCTTTTGTTCGGTGACACAGAACAGCCAGATAACTGCAACAATAGGATCTGATTTACTTAACTAGATTAATAAAACAAAAAAAAAAAAACAGAAGAGGAAAATCCTATTTTAAACCCATCTCAGCAAAACACACAGGAAAGTAACTGGAATGCAATCCACAAAGGAATAGATGTGGTTTTTCTGTATTATTTGTGATGTCTGGGTGAAACAAAAAAACAATTTAGTCTTTCCACTGACAACTTTGCATCCCTGCATTCTTCCAACTGGACATTTCCACCACCGACTACTCCAACCTTTGCTATTTAAGAAGCACACTATATCATCTTATTAAAAAAAGGGCATTAGGGGTACTCGCCCAAATAGAACAGAACTCCCTTAAAAGCCTTCTGTAAAAGTATCACAACTAGCTTGAAGGGCTAGAACAGTTTTCCCCAAGTTGGGTCCTAAAAAAGCCACCAACGGGTCATGTTTTCAGGATTTCCTTAGTAATGCCCAGGTGAGCACTCCATAATCTAGACAGGCAACAATTCCATCACCTGGGCCATACTAAGGAAATCCTAAAAACACGACCTGTTGGTGGCTCTTGAGGACCCAACTTGGGGAACACTGGGCTAGAACATCATCAGATGAAAGATACAGACTGAATTCTGGATTTAATTGTTGTAAAAGGTTTTTACAGCCTGGTAATATTAACCTAGCATGGGTGACATGCCTCTATTGTCCATCTTGTCCAAGAGCAGACCATGCAACTGCTGGAAACCTCTGGAGAGATAGGACCCATTCCAATCCCCGTTTTAGGTGAGAACTTGCAAAATGATGGTTTCCTCCAAAGCTATAATGGAAATTGACAGCACTCTGTCATTTTTTTTCCATAAACAGCGCCACACCTGTCTATGGTGAAATGTAGTATTACAGCTTGAATCCAAAGTAGTGAGAAGCTGCAATTCCAAGAACATCCTGTGCATAACCGTGGCGCTGTTTTTGAAAAAAAAAAAAAAAAAAGCACCATCCCCATTTAGGTATTTCCATCAAATATATCCACTTTAAAAGAGTTTGTATAGGAGAGGATTTATTATGGAAACCTTTCATCTGATTAGGTTGTCGGCTTATACAGACCAGACTTGTGTCGTCTGCCTCGCGGTTTATTGAGAATCCGTGTTGGAACATACACGAGGCAAATTAGTAGTGTGAGTTTATCTTAATGTCCTACAGGACGAGCACTCATAGGTTTAATGTGTAAAGTAGAGTGAATATTATGGCACTCCATACTGAAGATCCATATGATAAAAAGTAATTTCCATGCGGAGGTATAAAAAGACCGGCATAGCGCTGCGGAAACCTGGGAACGAGGTATCAGTGGCAGTTTCTGCTTCCCTGTGATACAGTATGTAGACGATACCGCCATCATGAAGAACAATCCAAGAGGAGGGACAAGGCGTACAGCCGGGACACACGGTTATTCTCTAAGGCTATGTGCACACGTTGCGGATTAGGCTTAGGAATTTCTGGTGCGGATTCTGCCTCTCCTGGCAGAAAACGCACCTGCAGATTTGTTGCGTTTTTTGTGCGGTTCCGCAGTGTTTTTTGTGCGTTTTTGCTTCGTTTTTCTTGCGGATTTGCTGCGTTTTTTACCCCTGCGGTTTTCTATAATGGAATGGGTACAAAAACGCTGCAGATTCACAAAAAAGTGACATGCTACTTCTTTTAAATCGCCGCGTTTCCGCAGCTGATTTTCCGCAAAGTGTGCACAGCATTTTTTTTTCTCATTGATTTACATTGTACTGTAAATCAATTGCGGATCTGCAGCGTTTCTGCACCGCAAAAAACGCTGCGGATCCGCAGAGAATCCGCAATGTGTGCACATACCCTAAGCCCAAGGTCCAGATGGGCATGCAGCTAGGTGGAGCACGCAGAACACAGACATGCAGAATGCAAACAAGAAGTTTAATAAAGTCCTGGAAACCACAGACAGGTAGCAGAGTTACTGGACACCTGGGGCAGGTAGCAGAGTTACTGGACACCTGGGGCAGGTAGCAGAGTTACTGGACACCTGGGGCAGGTAGCAGAGTTACTGGACACCTGGGGCAGGTAGCAGAGTTACTGGACACCTGGGGCAGGTAGCAGAGTTCCTGAACACCTTGGGCAGGTAGCAGAGTTACTGAACACCTGGGTCAGGTAACAGAGTTACTGAATACCTGGGGCAGGTTGCAGAGTTACTGGACACCTGGGGCAGGTAGCAGAGTTACTGGGCACCTCGGGCAGGTAGCAGAGTTACTGGACACCTGGGGCAGGTAGCAGAGTTACTGAACACCTTGGGCAGGTAGCAGAGTTCCTGAACACCTTGGGCAGGTAGCAGAGTTACTGAACACCTGGGTCAGGTAACAGAGTTACTGAACACCTGGGTCAGGTAGCAGAGTTACTGGACACCTGGGGCAGGTAACAGAGTTACTGAATACCTGGGGCAGGTTGCAGAGTTACTGGACACCTGGGGCAGGTAGCAGAGTTACTGGGCACCTCGGGCAGGTAGCAGAGTTACTGAACACCTGGGTCAGGTAGCAGAGTTACTGGACACCTGGGGCAGGTAGCAGAATTACTGGACACCTGGGGCAGGTAGCCGAGTTCCTGAACACCTTGGGCAGGTAGCAGAGTTACTGAATACCTGGGGCAGATAGCAGAGTTACTGAACACCTGGGTCAGGTAGCAGAGTTACTGAATACCTGGGTCAGGTAACAGAGTTACTGAATACCTGGGGCAGGTTGCAGAGTTACTGGACACCTGGGTCAGGTAGCAGAGTTACTGAATACCTGGGTCAGGTAACAGAGTTACTGAATACCTGGGGCAGGTTGCAGAGTTACTGGACACCTGGGGCAGGTAGCAGAGTTACTGGGCACCTCGGGCAGGTAGCAGAGTTACTGAACACCTGGGTCAGGTAGCAGAGTTACTGGACACCTGGGGCAGGTAGCAGAGTTACTGGGCACCTCGGGCAGGTAGCAGAGTTACTGAACACCTGGGTCAGGTAGCAGAGTTACTGGACACCTGGGGCAGGTAGCAGAATTACTGGACACCTGGGGCAGGTAGCCGAGTTCCTGAACACCTTGGGCAGGTAGCAGAGTTACTGAATACCTGGGGCAGGTAGCAGAGTTCCTGAACACCTGGGTCAGGTAGCAGAGTTACTGAATACCTGGGTCAGGTAACAGAGTTACTGAATACCTGGGGCAGGTTGCAGAGTTCCTGAACACCTTGGGCAGGTAGCAGAGTTACTGAACACCTGGGTCAGGTAGCAGAGTTACTGAATACCTGGGTCAGGTAACAGAGTTACTGAATACCTGGGGCAGGTAGCAGAGTTACTGGGCACCTCGGGCAGGTAGCAGAGTTACTGAACACCTGGGGCAGGTAGCAGAATTACTGGACACCTGGGGCAGGTAGCAGAGTTCCTGAACACCTTGGGCAGGTAGCAGAGTTACTGAATACCTGGGGCAGGTTGCAGAGTTCCTGAACACCTTGGGCAGGTAGCAGAGTTACTGAATACCTGGGGCAGGTAGCAGAGTTACTGAACACCTGGGTCAGGTAGCAGAGTTACTGAACACCTGGGTCAGGTAACAGAGTTACTGAATACCTGGGGCAGGTAGCAGAGTTACTGGACACCTGGGGCAGGTAGCAGAGTTACTGAACACCTGGGTCAGGTAGCAGAGTTACTGGGCACCTCGGGCAGGTAGCAGAGTTACTGAACACCTGGGTCAGGTAGCAGAGTTACTGAACACCTGGGGCAGGTAGCAGAATTACTGGACACCTGGGGCAGGTAGCCGAGTTCCTGAACACCTTGGGCAGGTAGCAGAGTTACTGAATACCTGGGGCAGGTAGCAGAGTTACTGAACACCTGGGTCAGGTAGCAGAGTTACTGAACACCTGGGTCAGGTAGCAGAGTTACTGAATACCTGGGGCAGGTAGCAGAGTTACTGGACACCTGGGGCAGGTAGCAGAGTTACTGGACACCTGGGGCAGGTAGCAGAGTTACTGGACACCTGGGGCAGGTAGCAGAGTTACTGAATACCTGGGGCAGGTAGCAGAGTTACTGGACACCTGGGGTAGGTAGCAGAGTTACTGGACACCTGGGGCAGGTAGCAGAGTTACTGAACACCTGGGTCAGGTAGCAGAGTTACTGAATACCTGGGGCAGGTAGCAGAGTTACTGAATACCTGGGGCAGGTAGCAGAGTTACTGGACACCTGGGTCAGGTAGCAGAGTTACTGAACACCTGGGTCAGGTAGCAGAGTTACTGAATACCTGGGGCAGGTAGCAGAGTTACTGGACACCTGGGGCAGGTAGCAGAGTTACTGGACACCTGGGGCAGGTAGCAGAGTTACTGGACACCTGGGGCAGGTAGCAAAGTTACTGAGCTCTAATATTTCAGTTTTAATCCCTTTTATAATTTTTCTACTTCTTCACCAACCAAATGTATGTAGGAGACAGATGGGAAAAGGTTTGACAACATGATCAGACTGTTGGGGATTTTTTTTTTTCAAGTAATTTATATTAAAAAAATACACAATTAGTTTCACCATAACTATTCTGTCCTGTAGAACAAAATTGCCACGCCACTTTTATCATAAAGTGAATTCTCGTGAAAACAAAACTTAAAAAAAAATTGGGCAAATTTCTACATTAATAGCAAATGATATGATATATAAACTACAAGTTAGACTCACAAGGTGAGGTGGATCTTCCAGGCTTTAGGTCCAGGTGCAGTAGATAGGTGAGGTACACGGGACACAAACAGTAAAGGGACAGGAGACTGCATGCCGGTAGGTGGGATGTAGGAAACCGCAGGCAGGCAGAAGACATCCAGGAGAGCACAAGCAAGCATGCGGGATGCAGGAAACCAATGGCAGGTGAGAGATGTACAGGAGGCTGCAGACAGGAGCTGAGAAGGTCAAGGTTGAGGAGACCACAGGCAAGCAGGTGGCAAACATCCAGGAGACCACAGGCAAGGAAGCAAGAGACGTCCAGGAGACAACAGGCAAGCAAGCGAGATGTCCAGGAGACCACAGGAAAGCAAGCGAGAGATGTCCAGGATACAACAGGCAAGCAAGCGAGAGATGTCCAGGATACCACAGGCAAGCAAGCGAGAAACGTCCAGGAGACCACAGGCAAGCAAGCGAGAGACATCCAGGATACCACAGGCAAGCAAGCGAGAGACGTCCAGGAGACCACAGGCAAGCAAGCGAGAGGCGACCAGGAGACCACAGGCAAACAAGCGAGAGACGTCCAGGAGACCACAGGCAAGCAGGCGAGAGACATCCAGGAGACCACAGGCAGGCCAGTGGGATGCTGAGTCGTGCAGGAGACCACAGGCAAACAGGCGGCAGGTGTCCAGGAGACCACAGGAAGGCAGGCAGGATGATGGAAGCCACTGGCAGGTGGGGCACATCCAGGAGGCCACAGGCAAGTACGTGAAATAAGCCTAAGAGACCACAGGAAGGCAAGCAGGATGCTGGAAGCCACTGGAAATTGTGAGACGTCCTGGATGAAAAAGGCAAGCAGGCGTAATGCTGGAAACTGCTGGCAGGTGGGAGATGTCCATGAGACCACACCCTGGCAATCAGGAGATGTCCAGGACACTGCAGACAGCAGCTGAGCTGGTCAAGGTGCGTAGAGTGAGCCAGAGTCTAGAAACACTGAAGTCTTAATACAAAGACACAGATCTGTGTCTTGTGAGCATTATATAGGCCCGGGAGGCAGCACGCCAGTCCATCTGCAAAGCCCGACCAGGAGCACTACAGAGTCTAGCGGACCAGGGTGAGGGAAGCAAGGCATGGATCCGGGACAAGTGAGTAACTCTACATTTAGATATAGAATTTTTTCTCAAAAATTGAACTTTGAAATATTTATGACTTTATTATCTACCGTGACCCAAAGCTTCTGACTGCGTCACTCATGAGCTCGCCCTGAACTGAGTCAGTGCCATTTTTTTGTTGCAGAGCAAACTTCCGATTGCATTGACAAAGATAAATGAGCAACACGGAGCCAGCGCTCCCTGCCAACAGAAACATTATGTAATCCATTAAGTATAGCCCACACCTATTCTGCTGCACAGCATTACATTAAAGAATGGAAAGAATGGAGAGTGACGTGCAATAATGACAGCTTCACTAATATCGATACAGGAGACGACACACTGCCCACTTGTTATACGAAAAAGAAACTACTTGGGCCGTCACGTCCTTGTCTCTATTCTCAAAACTCCGTAATTGTTTTTTTTATCTTGCAGATGCAATAATTGAAGAGTTGTTAATTAGGACACATGGCAAAAAAAGCTAATTAACGTGGTTTAAAATAGGATCTTAATTAGGGTGGAAACGAACAACTTGTGATAGCTGAGGTCATCGTGTTACGCAGAAACGCAGGGGACATGAATTGCCCACCACCGGGCAGCTTTTGATTACTTACATGTGAATATGTTATTATTTATCCTAGTGGATTCTCAGATATCAGAACGTCACACAGACAATTCAGTACTGCTCCCACTGGCACAGAACGACTGTTCAAACCAAGCACAGGCGCTCAGTGCACCCTTGGTGTGGCCAAATATTTAAGTGCACCGTCCTACCGACTTGTTTTCCATTGATTAAGCAAGTGAACTGGTGTGCCGTTCTAAGGGGGTGCTTCCAAATGGTCTGGGTCCCCTGGCAATCTATAAGTTGTCACCTACACTTTGGAGAGGTGACGACGTATCTTCACTGGAGAAACCCTTTAAGAAGTCAGAATTGTACGGAGATGCAATATCTAATACAAGTGCTTCTCAAAAAATTACAATATCATCAAAAAGTTAATTTGTTTCAGTTCTTCAATACAAAAAGTGAAACTTATGTATTATATAGAGTCATTACAAGCAGAGTGATCTAGTTCAAGTGTTTATTTCTGTTAATGTTGATGATTATGGCTTGCAGCCAATGAAAATCCAAAAGTCATTATCTCAGTAAATTCGAAAAAATAACAGAAAACACCTGCAAAGGCTTCCTAAGTGTTTAAAAAGGTCCCTTAGTCTGTTTCAGTAGCTTCACAATCATGGAGAAGACTGCTGACTTGACAGACGTCCAGAAGGAAGTCATTGACAAACTCCACAAGCAAAGTAAATGTTGCATTTTATTTGGAAATCAAGGTCCCAGAGTCTGGAGGAAGAGTGGAGAGGCCACAATCCAAGCTGCTGAGGTCTAGTCTGAAGGTTCCACCATCAGTGATGGTTTGGGGAGCCATGTCATCTGCTGGTGTAGGTCCACTGTGTTTTATCAAGACCAAAGTCAGCTCAGGAAATTTTACAGCACTTCATGCTTCCCTCTGCCGACAAGCTTTTTGGAGATGGAAATGTCATTCTCCAGCAGGACTGGGCACCTGTCCACACTGCCAAAAGTACCAATACCTGGTGTAAAAACAACAGTAAACACAACAGTATCACTGTACTTGATTGGCAGCAAACTCACCTGACCTTAACCCCATAGAGAATCTATGGGATATTGTCAAGAGGAAGATGAGAGACACCAGACCCAACAATGCAGACGAGCTGAAGGCTACTATCAAAGCAACCTGGGCTTCCATAACCCCTCAGCAGCGCCACAGGCTGATCGCCTCCATACCATGCTGCATTGATGCAGTAATTGATGCAAAAGGAGCCCCGACCAAGTATTGACTGCATTTACTGGACATACATTTCAGTAGGCCAACATTTCAGATTTTACAATTATTCTTCAAGCTGGTGTTATAAAGTATTCTAATTTAGTGAGATAGTGACTTTTGGGTTTTCATTGGCTGTAAGCCATAATCATCAACATTAGCAGAAATAAACACTTGAAATAGATCACTTCGTTTGTAATGATTCTAGCTAATATACGAGTTTCACTTTTTGTATTGAAGAACTGAAATAAATTAACTTTTGGATGATATTCTAATTTCGTTTGAAGCACCTGTATGTAATCATAACATCATACATGGATGGTCTGGCTTGCCAAAAAATGTTCCTGTACCAGTCATTGGGTGATAGAATAAGTGATGGGAGAAAGCCCCCTTTTATTTAATGCCAGTGGCATTGGAACATATCCTCCTCACACACACTCACCTGTACTGAGCTACCTGCTTACAAGGACTGTATCAGAACACAAAAGGGCCCTTTATGTTACGTGAAGGTCAACCGCTTCTCAGCAACAACTTCCTGCTCATCCAGTCGAATATTTAGCAGCATGCTTAGGTTGTAGCAGATCATAACGTTGTTTTTTGTTTTTTTAAATTTGAGCAGAGTTTTCACATAGTTATTTCCAATGTTGTCGTTTTTTTTTACAATTATTCAGTTCTTTACCATTTTCAAGGTACATAACAGGCATAGCTGTGACCGTGAGATGCCTTGTGAATCACTGGAATGGTAGAAGTAAGGTGTTAGAGGGGTATTCCCATCTCCAATATCCTAACCCAAAATGTTCAAGGTGTAATAATAATAATTATATTAGCAAATACTTCAAATTAGAAATGTAGTATAGTTTTTCTGATTCGCTGTCTTTTTTTCTCATGTGCAGGCATTGCAGGACCTTAGGTAGCCATGGTTACGACCACTAGCAACTTGCTGCCACTAGATCAGTGGTTATAACCATGGATACCTAAGGTCCTACAATGCCTGCACATGAGGAAAAAGACAGAGCAAATCAGAAAAACTATACTACATTTCTAATTTGAAGTATTTGCTAATATAATTATTATTATCATTATATCTACTACATATTGGGATAGGATTTTGTAGAGGGGAATACCCCTTTATCTTTTCCTATTTACGGTACTTTAGTAAAATTCCAATTAAACCACATAAACATTTATATAGAGGACATACGCCCTATAAAAGGCCTACCAGGACTATACAGTTTAACTTAATATTTGCTAATAAAAAAAATCTACTTGTATTTAATATGCAAATGAGGGCACTTCGGAGCATCCTTGGCGTGGCTTATGCCTTGGAGAACGTTACACCCTACTATTTGCATATTAAAGCCAGTTCCTTCTTTTGGTAAGAGCGAGCGTTGCCTAAAATCAGTCCACGTGTTGGCTCTTGAGCCCTGACACTGGAGGAGTGCAGAGGCGTGCTCCAAGTGCCAATATGGGTGATCACACACATGGCTCCGGGCGCATTTTGACGCTTTGTGTTTGCGGCCGGCGCTCGGTGCACGCAGAAGTGTCTTAAGTGAGAAAGAGAGGGCATTGTGACAAGCGCACGCTGTCTGCTCACTTTACCACCCCTGCCGCTCAAACAGATGCTAAAGACAGGCAAGAACTAGGAGTCGGGATGCACCCACAGCCAAAATGTGCATGCGCCTGCACTAGCACTTTGCACACCTCCAGTGTCAATGCATCAGAAATGTCAGCACCGGGTCGTTCGGGGCTCGCGTGACATTGTGAGCCCTGCAGCCAATCAGCGGCCATTTTACGCTCCCTTCCTTTGGACGAAATTGATATCCGAAAGAAGTGAGAACCGCTGCTGCTCTCTCTACCTCCAGATGTCAGTTAGGTCTGAAGAAAGTAAGAGTGAAGTGGCCCATTAGCGGCCATTGATTGGCGGCAGGGCTCATGTGATGATGTAACATAATGCAAGCCCCACACCACACGGTGCCGACATCACTGGAATGGCGCCAGCTTCAGAGGTGAGTACAGGCTGAGAAGAGGTGGAATAGGGAAGGCAAAATCAAGTTTTTACGGCCTATAAACTAGACTAAGGGGACGATCATCGATCCTTTTATCAACTAGACTAAGGGGACGATCATCGATCCTTTTATCAACTAGACTAAGGGGACGATCATCGATCCTTTTATCAACTAGACTAAGGGGACGATCATCGATCCTTTTATCAACTAGACTAAGGGGACGATCATCAATCCTTTTATCAACTAGACTAAGGGGACGATCATCGATCCTTTTATCAACTAGACTAAGGGGACGATCATCGATCCTTTTATCAACTAGACTAAGGGGACGATCATCGATCCTTTTATCAACTAGACTAAGGGGACGATCATCGATCCTTTCTACCAAGATAAATGAAACATCCATTTTTATGAAATATGACCTCTCAGACATACCTTTCTATTAAGAATGGGGCGAGCCACCCCAGTTCTTGGGATCCGGTAGCCATGGGACCCCGTTGATCTGACTTTTAAGATATATAATTGAGATGCAAATCCTCGGAAGGTCACTGTAGCATCATCATTCTCTCATCTTCTATGCTGTATGTATGAGCAAAGTAGCCTTAGCGCTCCAGTTTTCCGCGGTTGCTTTGGCACAATTATGACTGTAGGAGGCATCGCGGATGATAGGACATGTAGGAGTAGCCGATTAGAGCGTAAAGGGTGAACGATGCCCGTCTTCTCGATGGCCTCTAGAAAAAAGAGGAGTTTCATACCGTACTAACGACAGCATGGCCAGTTAATGGCTGATAATCTTTTAATTAGTAACTTTAATATAAACATTAATTATATAAAGCCCTTTTTCCATGTATAATCCAATATTATGTGTTCTTGTACAATAGTTACAAAGCAGGAACAGTTGGAATAAGCATGAAATAATTAAAAAAGGAGAGCTACTTATCATAAATTAGAGTGCTGAGTGCCAAAACGACCATTTCTCCTCATTTGTAATCTCTTCAAAGAACACAGAGAACGCGATGTTTGCTGCCCGATCTACCACTGAAATATCAGAAAACTGTGGAGTCTATATCAATTCTCCATAAACTTGCAGCCATAATTGCAAAAAAACACTTCTAATTCCAAATCCGTATTTTAAGCTTACTCAGGTTCATGGCTTTTGACGTTTTCAAAACTCTTTTTACTGCTAAACGTATAGTCTGCGGATTGTGCTTCATAGGCTTCTCGTTAATAAGGGTTGTGTTATGGATTAGATAAATAAAAGTCCGATATCACTGGACAGCTGGCAGCCTCGACTGGGAGTAGGTAATTAAATTAGCAAGGAGCCGACAGTTTCAGGAAGAACAAACATTCTCTGCATGTTTTCTCGCTAAAAGATAATGGTAGACTGTACGTCTCTGGCATACCAGGGACATCACATGGCATGGAAATGTAATATTTCCATGCCATATTGATAGTAATCTAATATCAACGGATATATCTGTGATCGGAGGACTAAATTGCTTCTGTGAGTTCAAGCGCCAGAATTTTTTGACTTTGGGAAACCACAGAAATTGTCTCGGATGGTGAAAATATGCTCGAAAATATGGCGGCCAAATTATTCCACTAGGCTTGTGTCCTTGCATCCATCCCTCCGTGCTTAAATATTAGCTATCCTACTTTCACCTGACTAGGAAGATGTGGTGTTAATGAAATCCTTTATAATATAAAGGATTAATATAATATAATATAATATAAAGCCCCTCTGTATCAGTCCGTCATTGTTAGTTTGTTTACTGTAAGTGATATCTGTAATTTGTATGTAACCCCTTCTCATGTAAAGCACCATGGAATCAATGGTGCTATATAAATAAATAATAATAATAATAATAATAATATCTAAGAGCCAGGAGATACAACATGCATTGCATAACTCTCTAAATTTCAGTGACGTACGCCTCCAACATAAGATGTTTCTGTATTTAACCCATTTATTTTTGTACAGTTTTTGCCTTATGTGTACCTTTCATCTTTTTGTCATTTTTGACATTGTACTTTTTTTTTTTTTAACATTAAACAACATTAATATAGAATTTATATAGATTTATATTTACATTTATAAATTAATATACAACTTATATAGACATTAATAATTTTTTTCCCCGCTGCTCTAAACGTACCCACAACCTCGAAGAAGGAAAGTACATCCTGGTAGTGTTTATGGAAGTTTGCAAGAAGAGTTCTGGAGATTAAACAGAAGTCCATGTTTACCAGGTTTTGTGATTTTTTCCCCTTAGGCTAATGGACCAGTTTTGAGTGACAGTCATTCATTTTGAAGTTTCCTTTGATATCACCGCCGCCGCAGTCATGAGTAGCCCACTTTCACCAACGGATTACGACAGCTTGGAAATTCAACAGCAATATAATGATATTAATAACAGATGGGACCTGGCCAACGACGATGACTGGGACAATGAAAATAGCTCGGCCCGTCTGTTTGAACGATCCAGAATTAAAGCACTAGCAGGTAAGCGCGAAATAACGCCTAATACAGTGGCGTCAAAATGTCCTGATTTCCTATTTTTTTTGCATGTTTGTCACATTAAATGTTTCTGATCACCAAACAAGTGTAAATATTACACAAATATAACACAATCACAAAATGAAGTTTAGGAACGAAGGTCTTTGCCTCGGTCCGAGGCAGAAATTGGACATTTGCTCGACCCCAGAGAATAACGTTGGTACGAATTCTATCCCATGTTCTGTTGGATCACACCGGGGCTAATAATACGGTAATCTATACCTTCCCTTAAGAACAAAATGACTGGGCACGTTGAAATCCAACGTTTTACCAACATTTGTAAGATTTGAGATATTTAAGTCCTGCGCATCACATAGCCTAAGAATGCCCCCAAAGACCCAGGACCACTGAAAAATGGCACTTTTGAGTATTGTTCCGCAATGCCCTTACACCTTTGCTGTCTGTATACTAGACAATCCTGGCAGAATCGGGTCTGTTGGCAAAGTGGCTGGCTGACTGGCCTGGTTAGTACGGTAGCTAAGCCAGCCCCCTTCTCCTTCATGCATGCCTCAGAGGTAGATTAAAAAAAGCTGATTTAAAGGGAATAGGTCATCAGAAAATGACCTATTCTTTAAATTAGATATTATTAAATGTATATTTTTTTAATAAATGCTGATGTTTTCTTTTATTTTTTATATCAAAATATGAGTACCGTATATACTCGAGTATAAGCCGACCCCCCTAATTTTGCCACAAAAAACTGGGAAAACTTATTGACTCGAGTATAAGCCTAGGGTGGGAAATGCAGCAGCTACCGGGGAATTTCAAAAATAAAAATAGATGCTCCATACTGTTCATTATGGCCCCATAGAAAACTGTGCCATATAGAATGCTCTGCACCGTTCAGTATGGCCCCATAGATGCTCCATAGAAATCTGTGCCCCATATATATTGTTCTGCACCATAGATTATGGCCCCATAGATGCTCCTTATAAAGCTGTGCCCCATTTATAATGCTCTGCACCGTTCATTATGGCCCCATAGATGCTCCATAGAAAGCTGTGCCCCATATATATTGTTCTGCACCATAGATTATGGCCCCATAGATGCTCCTTATAAAGCTGTGCCCCATATATAATGCTCTGCACCGTTCATTATGGCCCCATAGATGCTCCATAGAAAGCTGTGCCCCATATATACTGCTCTGCACCGTAGATTATGGCCCCATCGATGCTCCTTATAAAGCTGTGCCCCATATATATTGCTCTGCACCGTAGATTATGGCCCCATCGATGCTCCTTATAAACCTGTGCCCCATATATAATGCTCTGCACCGTTGATTATGGCCCCATAGATGCTCCTTATAAAGCTGTGCCCCATATATAATGCTCTGCACCGTTGATTATGGCCCCATAGATGCTCCTTATAAAGCTGTGCCCCATATATATTGCTCTGCACCGTAGATTATGGCCCCATAGATGCTCCTTATAAAGCTGTGCCTCATATATAATGCTCTGCACCGTTCATTATGGCCCCATAGATGCTCCTTATAAAGATGTGCCCCATATATAATGCTCTGCACCGTTGATTATGGCCCCATAGATGCTCCTTATAAAGCTGTGCCCCATATATATTGCTCTGCACCGTAGATTATGGCCCCATAGATGCTCCTTATAAAGCTGTGCCTCATATATAATGCTCTGCACCGTTCATTATGGCCCCATAGATGCTCCATAGAAAGCTGTGCCCCATGTATAATGCTCTGCACCGTTCATTATGGCCCCATAGATGCTCCATAGAATTCTGTGCCCCATATATATTGCTCTGCACCGTAGATTATGGCCCCATAGATGCTCCTTATAAAGCTGTGCCCCATATATAATGCTCTGCACCGTTGATTATGGCCCCATAGATGCTCCTTATAAAGCTGTGCCCCATATATATTGCTCTGCACCGTAGATTATGGCCCCATAGATGCTCCTTATAAAGCTGTGCCCCATATATATTGCTCTGCACCGTAGATTATGGCCCAATAGATGCTCCTTATAAAGATGTGCCCCATATATAATGCTCTGCACCGTAGATTATGGCCCCATAGATGCTCCTTATAAAGCTGTGCCACATATATATATGCTCTGCACCGTTGATTATGGCCCCATAGATGCTCCATATATAATGCTGCTGCTGCAATAAAAAAAAAAAATCACATACTCGCCTCTCTTGCTGAGGACGCCGGCGCTTTCAATATTTACCTGCTACTCGTGCGGCTCCGTCTCCAGCACTGACGCTCAGCAGAGGGCGCGCACTGACTACGTCACCGCGCCCTCTAACCTGAGCTTCACAGCAGAGGACGCTGGAGACGGAACTGCACCGGAGCGAGGATCAGGTAAATATCGCGCTGCGCTCCCCGTATACTTACCTGCTCCCGGCGCGGTCCCTGCTTCTCCCGGCGCTGCATCTTCTTCCTGTATTGAGCGGTCACAGTTACCGCTCATTTACAGCAATGAATATGTGGCTCCACCCCTATGGGAGGTGGAGCCGCATATTCATTGCTGTAATGAGCGGTACCATGTGACCACTCAGTACAGGAAGAAGATGCAGCGCCGGGAGAAGCAGGGACCGCGCCGGGAGTAGGTAAGTATAACTAGACAGCCCCCACTCCCACTCCCCTGCCGACCCCCGGGTATGACTCGAGTATAAGCCGAGAGGGGGACTTTCAGCCCAAAAAAATGGGCTGAAAATCTCGGCTTATACTCGAGTATATACGGTATATTGTAAGGCAGCGACTGGTGTTATTTGCAAGGGTCGCTATGCATGCCCCACTTCTCAGTTTTTGAATTTCCACAAAAACTTAAAATAACCAATAAATTTCGTTCAACTTCACAATTGTGTTCCACTTGTTGTTGATTCTTCACCAAAAATTTACATTTGGTATCTTTATGTTTGAAGCATGATATGTGGGAAAAGGTTGAAAAGTTCAAGGGGGCCGAATACTTTCGCAAGGCACTGTAAATATGTAAATTTTAAATATGATCAACTTTTGTGAAAGGTTCATCCTGCGTTATCTGTAATCCTGTCTGTGCTGGTAATGTGACTGCTGAAAAGTGTTCTGTACAGAACAGGAAGTGAGAGTGTAGTATACACCTTAGTAGGTAGTTTGAAAATTGCAAGATTTGATATATTTTTTAATTTTATTTGGCAAAAGTGTTTTCAGATTTGATTGTTGATTTTCAGAAGGTGCTTCTTAGGGCTCGTCACCATCCTTGGTAATGTTGCCTTGTATGTAAAACAGAAATTGAAAACAGCTGGAGTTTGAGTTTTTTAGTTTTAAAAAGTTTTAGAAAGAATGAGGACTTGAACTTTATAGTGCCACTTGTTGGAAGCAGCGATCTTACAAGTCATAGTCAACCCTTTAACGAGCCTTGCAATATGACTTAGGATGAAAGCCAAACCACATTCTCAATTCGCAGACACGGTGTTTCGGGCTGTTGGTCCTCATCAGTGCAAAGTATGAGAAGTGATTTGGCTAGGTGAGAGGCTCTGGACCATGGTCTAAGGGGTAACGTTTCTCCTTGTAGAGAGTGATATACCGCCTCTGGCATGCCAAGTTAAGGAGGCTTATTTACTCCTCTGGGAAACTTTAGTAGGTAGCGCTGTAGAGTTCAAGTCCTCTTCTTCTATGAAAAGGCAATTTGCATATTCAATTTCCCAGAGGAGCATTGCACGGCGAATAAGCCTCCGTACCTTGGCATGCCAGAGCCGGAATGTCACTCTCCACAAGGAGAAACGTTACCCCTCAGACCTTAGTGTTAAAGTTAAATGAAGAGTTAAAATTTCCCCACCAGGTCCGGGCTGCACGTGCGCCGGCTGACTTCACAGATTAATTAAATGTGTTTGCTAAGTATTCCAATAATAGAAGTCTTTTTTTGTTAAAATCCTGCAATGTTTCCATGGAGATCTATTCAAACTCGCGCCCTGTTCTTTACCAACATTCCGCACAATGTAATGTTTAACATATTATTACCAAAACATTGCTTCCTTATTAGGCCACATAAACCCATATTCACGGCGTACGACAATCTAAGACGGTGATAACGCGGTGACGTTACAGAATCTTTGTAAGGAGCATATTGCAAAGAAACACAAGTGCTTTCTTCTAAACCATCAATTTTCTTAATGGCTACACAGTGAAGGCGTAAGAGTGTTTGGGATCTATTGGGCTCTCGTAGGTTCCAGGACTTAGGACCACAACTTCTGCACCTCCCGCAGTATTCTACATGTTATAATGAATTCTGGTTTTAAAAAAAACACCGTTCTTCTGGCTGCAGTAAAAAAAAAAAAAAAAGAGTTCTAGTCACCCTCCCCGGGTCCAACACTAAGTCTGCACCGCTGACTGCAGCACTGACATCACGTTGACGGTGCTGCAGCCAATCAGAGAGCTCAGCAGCTCATGTCATTAACTTCTGAGCTCACCGATTGGCTGTTTCTCTACCGACGGGGCTTCAGCGCTGCAGACAATAACAGACATCGGGAGCAGCGTTGGAGACTGAGGGCTGATCCGGGGGAGGGCAGGCAAAAAAAAAAATCAGAGGTTTTCCCAAACCAGAAAACCCCTTTAAGGGGCATTCCCATTTCTAGCATTTTTTGCATATCCACAGGATATATCATAAACGTCTAGTAAATGCGTGTCCCATATCTGGGATCTCAAAAATGAGGCACCATCATCTGCCAACAAGAGGGGAGGACTGGCCTAAACGATATTCGAGTACAATTGGGCTCTGATTCATTTGGGCAGCATGAATCGAGTGACGGGTTCGCTTTAAGCTCTGGATAGGTAAGCCATAGGACAAATACAGTCACAATGTATGCTAGGAATCAATGGAATGGAAAACCAGCACCTTTAGTGCTGGCAGAATGCTGCTAAAGAGTGGTTGACAAGTTAGAGTGGTTGACAAGTTAGAGTATGCGCACACATTGGGTATTTGAAGCACATTTTTCTGCAGTAAAAGCTATAGTGTTGTCAGAAAAACGCTGCATAAAATGTTCGCTTTTATGCGGTTTTGATGCTTTTTTTTGTATTAATTTCAATGGGAGAAAAAATGCTGCAAAACGCTGACGGAATTGAAACACTGCAAATTTGAAAAAATGCTCCGATAGTTCAAATCCGCAAGGAAAAAATAAGCAGCCTGAGATTTCAGGTATCTCATTCACTAGAAATCCCTCTTGAAAAGACTGCATTTAGTTTGATCATTTTACCCTTTTCCCAAAGAGGCAGAAACATATTTTTCTAGGTTTGCTCCATGGTTCAAACAAGTTTTCAGTGAATGCAAATTAGTTTAAAAAAGATTTTATTTGCATTGCAAAGCAAGAGAAGGTTGAGAAGTTGGATGTTTAGAAATGTATTTTTTAGCAACAGGCAGAACAATAGCACTGTATCTGAAAGCAAGTTACCAGACTTTTCATACTAAAACACACTTTTAAGCAAGTAAATAAAACTTGCTAAAACTCTGTGTGTCAAATGCCTCATTCACGGTCCGATTTTTTTCACGTATGAGAAAATCAGACCAATTATTCTGATCGGAGTGTGATACAAGTGTTATCTGATTTTCTCATACGTGAAGAATTAAAAATCCATCTCCATTCTGACGGTCCGTGAAAATCTGACCACATTTGGATGTCATCCGAGTGGAGTCCCATTTTTTTATGGATTCCTTGACATCAATTGCCGGAGTTTGATTCAACATTCAGATCAAAATTTGACAGGTCTCTGATATTTCCCGAACATCACGCGATCAGTGGAAAAAAAATCAGACGTGTGAATGATCCAAAAGATAGGCGATAACTTGTTGATCGGTGGGGGTCCAACCACTGGGACACGCCACCGATCGGCAGAATGGGGAACATTCTTAGTTAGGGCATAAATTTGCCATAACTTTATAATTTGTGACATTTTCTGCTCCATAAAACTGGTGTAGAGCAATTATAAATTCCCCCATATGTCAGTAGGTTACATCCCCCTTATCCCTTCTTTTAATATACAAAGTGGGCGACGCCTTTAACGTCCTCAATATAATCTCTAGACTATAGATACTGCATGAATCCCTACTTAACTCCCTGTACCCCAAAACACCAAAAAATGAGAAAAAAGTACCTTAGAAATTAACCCTTCAACTTCCTTAGACCATTGGTAATATTTAGTTAAATCGAAAAAAATTGTTTCTTTTTGATTTCCTGTTGTCTAATCCCGGGTGCGTACTAGATTCTGCTCCAAAAATATGACATATTAGTAGAAAAGTTCAGAAGCTCAAAAATAAACTATGTTTTAATACCAGTATTCATTTTCAGAGGATTTTCTGCTGATGTAGCGACTCCCCTGATACAGGCTTCTTCACATATGGCTATTTTCAGCAGAACCTAGAAAAAGGCAAAGTCTGAGCAATTTTCATACCAATTCAAATATATATATATATATATGTATATATATATATATATATATACAGGGTGGTCCAAAAGTAGGTGGACAGTATGTGTAATAGGGTAAATGGATTGGCCGAAGAGGCCCACTTGATTGGCCGGCACGTTAATCAGACTTAACCCCAATTGATTTTTTTCTTTGGGGAGTACTCAAGGACAAAGTTTATAGTCGAAAACCAAAAAGTGTCAGTGATTTGAAATATTACATAAGAGATGCATTTCAAGAAATGAATACCCAAAGAGACTTGTGCAAAAATGTTTGTCGAAGCGTAAGAGGCAGACTTCAAAGCTGTGCAAATGGTGATGGAAAAGTTTGAGCACCTGCGTTGATAAAAATTTAAGGGCTTTTGTATCATTGTTCAGAATAAAATGTAATTGTCAATGTTATGCTTGTTAGCAAATATAATTTTATATATAAATCAAAATAAATGTTATAATTTTCTGTCCACCCTGTGTATATACAGTATAGACCAAAAGTTTGGACACACCTTCTCATTTAAAGATTTTTCTGTATTTTCATGACTATGAAAATTGCACATTCACACTGAAGGCATCAAAACTATGAATTAACACATGTGGAATTATATACTTAATTTCAGTTGTTTCACACTTTTTGTTATGTCTTATATTCTAGGTCCTTCAAAGTAGCCACATTTTGCTTTGATGACTGCTTTGCACACTCTTGGCATTCTCTTGATGAGCTTCAAGAGGTAGTCACCGGAAATGGTCTTCCAACAAGGTCTGGTGACTGTGGAGGCCAGGTCATCTGGTGTAGCACCCCATCACTCTCCTTCTTGGTCAAATAGCCCTTACACAGCCTGGTGTGTTTGGGGTCATTGTCCTGTTGAAAAATAAATGATGGTCCAACTAAGCGCAAACCGGATGGAATAGCATGCAGCTGCAAGATGCTGTGGTAGCCATGCTGGTTCAGTATGCCTTCAATTTTGAATAAATGCCCAACAGTGTCACCAGCAAAGCACCCCCACACCATCACACCTCCTCCTCCATGCTTCACGGTGGGAACCAGGCATGTAGAGTCCATCCGTTCACCTTTTCTGCGTCGCACAAAGACACGGTGGTTGGAACCAAAGATCTCAAATTTGGACTCATCAGACCAAAGCACAGATTTCCACTGGTCTATTGTCCATTCCTTGTGTTTTTTAGCCCAAACAAGTCTCTTCTGCTTGTTGCCTGTCCTTAGCAGTGGTTTCCTAGCAGCTATTTTACCATGAAGGCCTGCTGCACAAAGTCTCCTCTTAACAGTTGTTGTAGAGATGTGTCTGCTGCTAGAACTCTGTGTGGCATTGACCTGGTCTCTAATCTGAGCTGCTGTTAACCTGCGATTTCTGAGGCTGGTGACTCAGATAAACTTATCCTCAGAAGCAGAGGTGACTCTTGGTCTTCCTTTCAAAGTTTTCCCAATTTTTCAGATTGACTGACCTTAATTTCTTAAAGTAATGATGGCCACTCGTTTTTCTTTACTTAGCTACATTTTTCTTGCCATAATAGAAATTCTAACAGTCTATTCAGTAGGACTATCAGCTGTGTATCCACCAGACTTCTGCACAACACAACTGATGGTCCCAACCCCATTTATAAGGCAAGAAATCCCATTTATTAAACCTGACAGGGCACACCTGTGAAGTGAAAACCATTCCCGGTGACTACCTCTTGAAGCTTATCAAGAGAATGCCAAGAGTGTGCAAAGCAAAAGGTGGCTACTTTGAAGAACCTAGAATATAAGACATATTTTCAGTTGTTTCACACTTTTTTGTTAAGTATATAATTCCACGTGTGTTAATTCATAGTTTTGATGCCTTCAGTGTGAATGTACAATTTTCATAGTCATGAAAATACAGAAAAATCTTTGAATGTTGGTGATTACTTCTACTTAAAGTGGTATTCTCAAATCCTTTCCATGGGACCCCCACTGATCCTGAGAAAATGTTCCTGTTTGATTGGTGCTGGATCCTGCGCATTACCGCTCCATTCATTTTTAATAGGATCACCGGAGATAGTCAAGTCCTGCGATCGGATGGTCTTAAAGGGAACCTTGTCACCCCCCCAGGCATTTTTAACTAAAAGAGCCACCTTGTGCAGCACTAATGCATTATGTCAAGGTGGCTCTTTTAGTTCGGCTCCCTGTAAATGCTGAAATAATCGCTTTTATAATGTGCCCCTCATACCTGAATTTGTCAGGGGGGCATGTCTTTTCCCCCCTGACACAAAAACCACCCAGCCGTCACTCAGGGCCTCCGTGCGCTGCCTCCATTTCCTTCCTGAACATCCCCGGTGCCTGCGCTGTATGTTTTTTTGGGGGCATGCGCAGTTTGCGCTGCCCTTCAAACTTACAGCACAAGTGCCGGGGACGATCAGGAAGGAAATGGAGGTGGCGCCCAGAGGTCCTGAGTGACGGCTGGGAGGCGTTTGTGTCATGGGGGAAAAGACATGCCCCCCTGTCAAATTCAGGTATGAGGGGCACATTATAAAAGCGATTATTTCAGCATTTACAGGGAGCCGAACTAAAAGAGCCACCTTGACATAATGCATTAGTGCTGCACAAGGTGGCTCTTTTAGTTAAAAATGCCTGGGGGGGTGACAGGTTCCCTTTAAGAACTCTCCCGAAAATAAATGGAGTGGCAGTGCACATGATCAACCAACCTCCACCCCATTCACATGGGATTGTTCTTGAGATCGTTGGATCCCCAGCGATCGAGAAATTATTCCTTATTCCATGGATAGGGAATAACTTTCAAACTTTAGACTACTCCTTCAACTTCTTTTACAGCCCATTGGGGTACATCCACACCAATGGCAGCCAAAACATCGAATTTTCTAGTGATCACTGCTTCAGGAAATGCTTATTCTTTGCGTTGTTTTTATGTTTTCCATATCAGATTTGAAGGGTCTTTGAAGTGTTTAGGGTTATGTATTGTCTATGGGACATCTGGAGAAAGCGAACTCCAGTGTTTGGGTATTTCTGGCAGTCCCATAGACAATGAATAAAGCTGAGATTGAGCATGTGCACCTCTGCTCCGTTCAAGAAGGGGCTGAGCGGTTGGACTTCCAATGGCAGTGGCATAGCATGGGTTACCAGTGCAAGCATTGTGCCCCAACCTAATAATAATGCCCCCTTTTTATTGATGCAAAAAAGATGCCTCCATCAAAAGTAATAATTTCACTTTCATGCTATCCAGCACAAAAAAATTATTTATCACCTATTTCGAGCAACCAAGTCCTCTTCTCCCCTGCAAAGAGTGTTCCGGCAGCAGCGTCAATTTTTCACCTGCACAAGGATACTCATGTTTAGGTTTACAGCAGCCGGCGCCATGATCAGTAAGTTATCTCATATCTATAGATTGATTCTAGTAATATCTGTGACATTCAAGAATCTGGACACCACGACTGTTGGGGGTCCCAAGACAAGGGGCTCTTTGCCTGTCCCTAACGCTAGGGAAGCTCACCCTGTTCCCTGGATTACTTCTGATGGTGAAGATGCCGGGGCCACGTACCTTGCCTTAGCTCCTGAATCCGCCCTCAGTTTGTACCCTTCCCCCACCCAGGGAAGAGGGGAGTAGTAGTGTACCGTAATACACCAACTGGACTAACAAGGTAATATGAACAGGGATAAAGGAAAGTACCAGTCATACAAATATTCACACATAAACAACAGAGGTAAACATCGAGGAGTAGAGGATGGGGTAATACCAAAGTAGGAGAAGAAAGGGAATTATCAGACACTCAAAACCTAGCAACATCTGCGGTCTTCTGGCTCCTCTCTATCGCGGTAATCCTGTGACACTGAAAAAAAAGACAATTATTCAATTCCACTTTCCTAAGATCAGTAATGACAAAGAGTCTGAATTCCAGCTTTATTCAGTGATGATACCCTTGGATTATTAGCCGTGCATGATATTCTTAGCTCTGCTAATTCGTTCTCTTCCCGAGAAAAATCTGGGAACAATGTAATAAGCAGGTGTTTTATACCGTGACAGCACGCAACATATTGTGCTAATTTGATAACAGTAAGCATTTCATAATGGAGCAGAGAGAGGTTCGTTCTGGATTCTGTCATCTGACACAGCGCGTTCTGCCGAAATCTTCTTATAAAGCTAATTAATACCCGAAATAACTGGAATATTTCCTGGGGCAGCTTAGGACATTAAAACCTTCTAATCATAAGAATATAATCCTCATTAAACATCTTTCCATTTCTGGACTTGTGTAGGTTTAGGTCGTCACAACAGTCTCAAAGCAAAGCCCTCCTGGGTAGCCACTTGGAAAAAAAAAACAAAAAAAACAATATTTGGTATCGCATGATAAAGTGTTCCTAAGGTTTATATTAAAGATGAGCGAATATTTGACCCCGGCGAATTCGAAACAACTTGCCAAAAACGGTTGCCGCTATTTAAGACAATGCAGAAGATCGCTGGCGGACACAGACAAAAGAACAGTATATAGGCCCTTTGCAGTCCTCATAATGCACAATTCCACCTGCTTTGGAGTTAGTGGTGGCCCCTTACTTCTTGGGCCCCTATGTGGCTGCACAGGTTGCACCAATGACATGTCCACGCCTGCAGAAGAGAGGGCTCATAACCACAGGTGCCGCAGGGCAGACTCTCCGATAATGCCTCCCACATATTACAGCACTAGGTATAACACAGGCAATCAGGAGGGACACTATAGCCCATATAAAAGCAGAGGCAGGGAATGCAGCAGCCACTTTTTACTGAATCTGGATAAATGGAGTCATAGCTAAAAGCTTAGCCATAGACATAGGGCAATGGCAGACACAGACAACAAATTGCCTTTGTGTAAAAACATTATATGGGACCCTCTTTGTGTCTGTGACAAGACCTGCTTGCTGATTTAAAGGTGAAAGTGGCCCCCCTAACCTCTCGGGCCCCTGTGCAGCTGCACACATTGCATCAATGATATGTCCACCTCTGTGTTCACAAAAAAAGCCTAGAGATCTTTTATATAAAGTGTTTTAAAGGGGTTTTCAAAGTTATGATAAATGTGTCCATTGACAGGAAAGTTAATAAAGTTACCAATTTATTACCCTGTCGATCCAGCACCAAATCTCTTGCCCTTCCGTCAGTCTTCTGTTTACTAGGCTGCAATGATTGTGTTCCATATATTCCACTTTACTGCTGCAGACAATCAATGGCCTCAGCAGTCTTGGGTAGCATATTGCTGAGGACAGTAATTGGAAAGATAAACTGAAGACCAACAGGAAGCGGGAGACTCAGCGCTGGAGCAACAGGTGAATAAATCGGTAAGAACAGCTTAAAGGGAACTTGCCATGTCCCCAGGCTTAATCTGCAGGTTAATAGCACTACTGTCATGATCCAGACTGTATTTTGAGTCCTGTTTTCCCTGTCTGGTCATGTCAAGAGTTAACCTTTTTCAGCCTCTGTCTGGGTTCAGGTTGGCTATTTATCGATGTCAGTTATAGTTTTTGCCTAGGGCTGCTGTAGCTGACTCCGATTGCTCCGATTTGCCTGCTGCGCTTGTTGTCTGAACCCGTGTCTCTGTTTTCCCCTATTCCCGTCTTGACTCAGTGTTTCCCTTTAGTGTGCTGACTCCCTGGTTTTGACTCGGACTTGTATCCTGACCTGCTTCTGTCTTTTGGATTATCCGCTCCTGACCGTTACTAACTCCCTGGTTTGTCTCTGACCGTGAGTTTGCTTATTCCTTTGGTATTGCGCTACAGTCTTGGATTTGACCTGGCTTGTTTGACTAGTCTGCTGCCACCTGTGGTAGCCTCACTGCTGCACTGCAGGCTAGCTCTGTTTAGGTGCAGTCCTGCTTTCACTCTATTGCCATCTAGTGGAGCTTACACCTACCTGCATTGCAGCAGTGTGACAATTACAGTGCTCCCCGGCCCTATTATTGAAAGACCAGTTACAGGGAGAAAATGAACTAATTTCCTTTCGGGAGCTGCCAGCTTTCAGTCATAGTGGCACTGCTATTGTCATCGCTCACAGCACCGTAAGCATGCCCTGGAACTTTATTTGACAGTTCGCTGTAGACAGATGTGCTGCAAAGCCTTCAGTTAAGTCAAAGAGTCGGGGTCTGCTTATAACCCATTTTGTAATGAGTGGTGACTGTAGCCGCTCCTGACACGCCTCTGTGACTGAAAGTCGGCGGCTGCTGGGAGGAATAAAGATCATTTTCTCCCTGCAGCCACACTTTCACTACAGCAGCAGGGCAGCATTGTAACGCTATTAACCGTCAGGCTAGCCCCATATCGGCAGGTTAATATCGTTTGATTCCTTTTAAGTCTTTCCCCTCTTAAAGTTCCAGTGTTTATCAAAAAAGCAGACCCAAGCAGACTCTTGAGGACATGTACACCCATTATCTTTTAAACTCTGGCGAACCCCAAACCTCTGAGTTTTTTTTTATAAGCGGAACCTCGCGTGTTTACAAACACGAAGCTGATAAAAGAAGCTCAAAAGACTGAACATATGAAAAGCGGGTCATTTTTTACACTGCATCTGTTCATCGCTTTTAGCATTTATTTAGTGCAATTTCTGGCACTTTACAGAACAGAAATAAAAATAGATGTCGTGTGCACATACCCTAAAGCAGGAAAAAAAAACATTTCACAAAACATTCTACTTTTTAGAGAAAATTCTGGAAAATAACAATATCAATATAAGATGCTCCCACAGTGCATTCCCCATTGACCGTAAGATGCTCCCACAGTTCGTGCATTTGGGGAGTGTAGTCGCCCCCCTGGGCCATCCTCCCTTTATTCTCCTATTCTTCATAGACACTGTAAGGATCAATGCGGGGGGGAAAAACTAATGAGAACTAGGATCCTTATCAAGGAATTCTTGGTAAATGTTAAAAATGTAAAATAGTCACCTAGAAGCATTTGCTAGGTAGATGGTTATAGCAGATACAATTCATAAATTCTGCTTTATTTGAAGCAGTGGTGTGAACGGCGTATTCTTGGGCTTGCAGTGGTAATTAGTTAATACAAGCAATGTTTACATACTATGTAATGGGTTATTGAGTGACAACACTCGCCTTCAGACACCATTGTCTCCTAAAACAAATACAAAATGTAAAGTAAAGCCTGAAAATCCTGCTGAAACTATGACTGGTATGTAAAATATTACAAAGGCATTACCCTGACCCATACTCCACATTTCCAGAAATATTCAAGGCAAAGCCGGATGTGTCAGGTTATTGCTATTTTCATACTTGTTAAATAAAATGCTGAAGGAACCCAAGGACAAAGCTCAGAGAACTTGGAGTAAGGTCAAGTCAGCAGACATCGGCATAGGACGTGTCATATGAGGGTGTAATATGAGGACCTGGATAAGAAATACGTGCACGGTCCCTATACTTTTAGACAACTGGATCTCATTGGATAATAAGTCAGCAATATGCAAATTACTAATCACTTTATTTAAAAACAATGCTGCCTGATACCCAAAATATCGCTATCAAATGTAAACAGTACATAACGAAAATCACAGTCTCCAGGCTGATGGGCGAGGGCATTGGCAACAGCTCCATTTAATCACCTCTGTCAGAGATTGCCAATTTGCCAGCAGCATATAAATGGTTAACAGCAGCAATCAGTTCTCAGCTCCAGCTCCTGCTGTTAGACAAAAATGCCGGCTGTGTAACATATCAGGCATCCACCGAGTGTGGAGCGAGTTCAGCTCCCGAGTCCCTTCCAAACACAGCATTAAGAGGTTAATGTTTTATGAGCACAAACTGAACATTTTTGCAGCATGTAAAGGTCAATTTCTGCAGCAGGTTTCTAGGAACATTAATTTACTGATCATCTTGAACCCTAAATGGCTGCTGATCACTTAATAAAAGAGCAAAACGCTAATTTGTCGGGTGAAATGATCATTTGGTTTGCCCAAAAGGTCATTGTTCTCGGCAGCACATCGTCTTGTGTAAACATGGCATGTGCTGCCGAGAACATTGTACTGAAAGAACTATTACTGATCGTTGCATGCGCATCTGACGCACGGTGTTATATAAAGAAGCCAATATTTAGCAAATATGTATCGATCGGGAGGTCGTTTATTGCAGCAAAATCATCAAATTATTATTATTATTTATTGTTATTGCGCCATTTATTCCATGGCGCTTTACATGTGGGGAGGGGTATACATAATAAAAACAAGTACAATAATCTTAAACAATACAAGTCACTCATAACTGGTACAGGAGGAGAGAGGACCCTGCCCGCGGTGGCTCGCAATCTACAAGGGATGGGTGAGGATACAGTAGGCGAGGGTAGAGCTGGTCGTGCAGCGGTTTGGTGGATCGGTGGTTACTGCAGGTTGTAGGCTTGTCAAATGCAAACACTCAGCTATGTAAGATAGAAATGACAGTAATGACTATCAGGGGTCATAAATGTCCCTTACTCCCATTCCAACCATTGCAAAACTCAGCGCAGTTTTGGCAAAAGCAAAATCTATGCTGTTTGGCAGGGAAGCAGCTAAAACACAAGGACAGCACAGCCCCTCACCCCCTGTTTGTGCAGGATTGTCCCAGACTTGGTAAATTGCTCAACAATTGCAGGGGGAAAGGTCTGTTTGTTTGTGGATGTGGGATGAGGTGTGAGCTGGAGTTACTGTTTTGGGGGTCTGGCTGCAATGGGGGATGGGGAAATGTCTGGTCACACCATGTTTGGGCCACACAGCCAGGGTAATGCAGCTTTTCTTTGTTCTGTTTACATTTAGGCTATGTGCACACGTTCAGGATTTCTCGCAGAAAATTCCTGAGAAAAATCGGACATTTTTTGCAAGAAATCCGCAAGAATACCGCATGCGTTTTTGCCGCGATTTTGCCACGTTTTTTTCCGAACACTTCCCAATGCAATTTTGTAGTGGTAAATCCACAAAAAAAAACCCGCAAAATTAATGTACATGCCGCGGTTTTTACCACGATGCGTTTTTTTCCGCAGAAAAAAACGCATCATGTGCACAAAACATGCAGAATTCATTCTAAATGATGGGATGCTTATTGTATGCGTTTTTTTTTGTGGTTTTATAGCGTTTTTATCGGGAAAAACAGCGAAAAAAACGCAACGTGTGCACACAGCCTTACTGTAAAACATGTTTACAATAATAATTGTTTCAATATTTTACAGCAACTATTCAATGGAGGAAGTAACAAAGTGATACATAGTATATAGATAAGAACATCTGCCCTTTAACAGGAGAATCTTAAAAATAAAATGCTATCTATCAGTGAATATCTCAAAGAAATATATATAATGTGTATTGTGGCTTAAGACTGAACTTATACTTTCTGGTTGTGGCTCAAATCATGTTCGCTTTTTCCTTCCAAAATTCATGAAATCCAGAAGGGAAGATGAAAATAAAGAAAAGGCAGAGAACACTGTGAGCTCAGATTGAAGGTAAAGGCTGCAGCTGATCGGCTGCAGCGGTCATGAGCTTTTCCATGAGAACAGAGGACTGGTGGAGGACAGGTTTCTGTATGTGAGAATGTTATTTTGTCAGTATCCTAGAGCCAATAGTGAGGTGTTGTGTAATTACTTTTTTGGGGGGTTGTATTTACAGTGTTCACCGTTCAGTAGTTTCTACGCTAATTTCATCCCGTTGATCAGAACAATTATGGTGATGCAAAATGTACATCTTATTTTTAATGTTTTTCCACTTTTGGATATAACCATACCAATTTTGTCTTCTATTTGTAGTTTTTGGCATAAAGCGGTTTTTATTCCGACCAGACCATGCGACGGCTTTTATAAGACCCTGCAATATTTCTATACTTCAGGGTATTACGACTAAAGAGAGATGAAGACAGGAGACACAGGGGAAGAGAGATGAAGAAAGATGGAAGAGAGATGAAGACAGGAGACACAGGGAAGAGAGATGAAGACAGGAGACACAGGGAAGAGAGATGAAGACAGGAGACACAGGGAAGAGAGATGAAGAAAGATGGAAGAGAGATGAAGACAGGAGAGACAGGGAAGAGAGATGAAGACAGGAGACACAGGGAAGGGAGATGAAGACAGGAGACACAGGGAAGAGAGATGAAGAAAGACGGAAGAGAGATGAAGACAGGAGAGACAGGGAAGAGAGATGAAGACAGGAGACACAGGGAAGAGAGATGAAGACAGGAGACACAGGGAAGAGAGATGAAGACAGGAGACACAGGGAAGAGAGATGAAGACAGGAGACACAGGGAAGAGAGATGAAGACAGGAGACACAGGGAAGAGAGATGAAGACAGGAGACACAGGGAAGGGAGATGAAGACAGGAGACACAGGGAAGAGAGATGAAGACAGGAGACACAGGGAAGAGAGATGAAGACAGGAGACACAGGGAAGAGAGATGAAAAAAGACGGAAGAGAGATGAAGACAGGAGAGACAGGGAAGAGAGATGAAGACAGGAGACACAGGGAAGAGAGATGAAGACAGGAGACACAGGGAAGAGAGATGAAGACAGGAGACACAGGGAAGAGTGATGAAGACAGGAGACACAGGGAAGAGAGATGAAGACAGGAGACACAGGGAAGAGAGATGAAGACAGGAGACACAGGGAAGGGAGATGAAGACAGGAGACACAGGGAAGAGAGATGAAGACAGGAGACACAGGGAAGAGAGATGAAGACAGAAGACACAGGGAAGAGAGATGAAGACAGGAGACACAGGGAAGAGATATGAAGACAGGAGACACAGGGAAGAAAGATGAAGAAAGACGGAAGAGAGATGAAGACAGGAGAGACAGGGAAGAGAGATGAAGACAGGAGACACAGGGAAGAGAGATGAAGTCAGGAGACACAGGGAAGAGAGATGAAGACAGGAGACACAGGGAAGAGAGATGAAGACAGGAGACACAGGGAAGAGAGATGAAGACAGGAGACACAGGGAAGAGAGATGAAGAAAGACGGAAGAGAGATGAAGACAGGAGACACAGGGAAGAGAGATGAAGACAGGAGACACAAGGAAGAGAGATGAAGAAAGACGGAAGAGAGATGAAGACAGGAGACACAGGGAAGAGAGATGAAGACAGGAGACACAGGGAAGAGAGATGAAGAAAGACGGAAGAGAGATGAAGACAGGAGACACAGGGAAGAGAGATGAAGACAGGAGACACAAGGAAGAGAGATGAAGAAAGACGGAAGAGAGATGAAGACAGGAGACACAGGGAAGAGAGATGAAGACAGGAGACACAGGGAAGAGAGATGAAGACAGGAAACACAGGGAAGAGAGATGAAGACAGGAAACACAGGGAAGAGTGATGAAGACAGGAGACACAGGGAAGAGAGATGAAGACAGGAGACACAGGGAAGGGAGATGAAGACAGGAGACACAGGGAAGGGAGATGAAGACAGGAGACACAGGGAAGGGAGATGAAGACAGGAGACACAGGGAAGAGAGATGAAGACAGGAGACACAGGGAAGAGAGATGAAGACAGGAGACACAGGGAAGAGAGATGAAGACAGGAGACACAGGGAAGAGATATGAAGACAGGAGACACAGGGAAGAGAGATGAAGAAAGACGGAAGAGAGATGAAGACAGGAGAGACAGGGAAGAGAGATGAAGACAGGAGACACAGGGAAGAGAGATGAAGACAGGAGACACAGGGAAGAGAGATGAAGACAGGAGACACAGGGAAGAGTGATGAAGACAGGAGACACAGGGAAGAGAGATGAAGACAGGAGACACAGGGAAGAGAGATGAAGACAGGAGACACAGGGAAGAGAGATGAAGACAGGAGACACAGGGAAGAGAGATGAAGACAGGAGACACAGGGAAGAGAGATGAAGACAGGAGACACAGGGAAGAGAGATGAAGACAGGAGACACAGGGAAGAGAGATGAAGAAAGACGGAAGAGAGATGAAGACAGGAGACACAGGGAAGAGAGATGAAGACAGGAGACACAGGGAAGAGAGATGAAGACAGGAGACACAGGGAAGAGAGATGAAGACAGGAGACACAGGGAAGAGAGATGAAGACAGGAGACACAGGGAAGAGTGATGAAGACAGGAGACACAGGGAAGAGAGATGAAGACAGGAGACACAGGGAAGAGAGATGAAGACAGGAGACACAGGGAAGAGAGATGAAGGCAGGAGACACAGGGAAGAGAGATGAAGACAGGAGACACAGGGAAGAGAGATGAAGACAGGAGACACAGGGAAGAGAGATGAAGAAAGACGGAAGAGAGATGAAGACAGGAGACACAGGGAAGGGAGATGAAGACAGGAGACACAGGGAAGAGAGATGAAGACAGGAGACACAGGGAAGAGAGATGAAGACAGGAGACACAGGGAAGAGAGATGAAGACAGGAGACACAGGGAAGAGAGATGAAGACAGGAGACACAGGGAAGAGAGATGAAGAAAGACGGAAGAGAGATGAAGACAGGAGACACAGGGAAGAGAGATGAAGACAGGAGACACAGGGAAGAGAGATGAAGACAGGAGACACAGGGAAGAGAGATGAAGACAGGAGACACAGGGAAGAGAGGAGGAAAGAAGAGAAATGAAGAGAACCAAGAGAAGAGAGGGAGATGAAAAAAAGAAAGATTAAAAGATGAGAAATTAAAGAGATGGAGGGAGAAGAGAGATGAGAAATTAAGAAAAATGGAAGATAGGAGAGAAAATAAATGAAGAGAGCTGAGAGAGCCGAGAAGAAGAGAGAAATGGAGAGGAGAAAAGCGAAAAGCTGAGGAGAGAAACAAGAAAAGAGAGATTAAAGAAGAAAAATTAAGGGAGATGGAGAGTAGAGAGAATAGAGATGAAGAAAAGAGAGTAGAGATGAGAATATAGATAAAGAGAGGAGTAAAAAGATGAAGAGAAAGGAAGATAAGAAAAGAGAAGAAAAAAAGATGGGACAGAAGAGGAGAGAGATATAATTATGGCAGTGTATGTTTATTCATAGGAATATGTAAAGTTACGTCCAAACATTATCTACGGATATTCCATCTGGATTTGTGGTGTATGAGAATTCCAGCTACTCGGAGGAGACATGAAAAAATTTAATTCACACACTGAAGGTTTTGCAGTTGCGGAACTTGCCATGTTTAAAGGATTTTTTTTTTATCCCCAGCATGTCAATTTCTGTTAGGTACTTTGTGGAAATTCTGCACTTTTATTCTATTGATTTTAATGGAGTGTGTAAAATCTGCAGCATTTTCTCAGTATTACACTTTTCAATCTTCCCAGGGTCTCCATTACGAATCTGCAGATAAAACTGGTGCAAAATGTGGATTTATCAAAAAAATCCTTATTAGGCTAAACTCCCGCAATGTTTGGTGCTCTCTTTCCTTAGCATATTTACTGTCACAGAAAATGCAGCATCTTATGCAGGTAGATGCACAACTATGTGGACAGTGACACAAGTTTTGACATTTTAGCAGTTGCCAAAATATATTCAAGATAAGGTTATATAATCAGTATGGGCTTAAAGTGCAGACTTTCAGCTTTAATTTGAGGGCATTCACATCCTAATTGGAGTAAGAGTTTAGGAATTACAGCTCTTTAATACGTAGCTGCCACTTTTTCAAAGGGACCAAAGGTAATTAGACAATTATTTGTAAAGTACTTTAATGGGCTGCATGTGCTATTCCCTTGTTAATCTGTTATCGGTTAAACGGGTAAAAGGTCTGGAGCTGATTTCAGGAGTGACATTTGCATTTGGAAGCTGTTGCTGTGAACCCACAACATGCGGCCAAATGTGCTCTCAAAGGAAGAGAAACAGACCATCATTAGGATAAAAAAAGAAATCCATCAGATGACAGATATGTTAGAAGAGGCCAAATCAATAGTTTGGTACATTCTACAAAAATAGAGCGCACTGGCAAACTTTTAAACTCAAAAAGGAATGGACGTCCACTGAAGACAACAGTGGTGGATGATGGAAGAATCCTTTCCATGGTGAAGAAAAACCACTTCACAACATTCATCCAAGACAAGAACACTCTCTAGGAAGGTGTTTCAGTATCTTAGTCTACTATAAAGAGGAGACTTCATGAGACTAAATACAGAGGGTTCCACAAGGTGTAAACCATTAGTCAGCCTTAAAAAAAGATTGGCCAGATTACACTTTGCCAAAAAAAAAAACATCTAAAGAAGTCGCCCAGTTCTGGAAAAGCAAAACTAAGATCAACCTGTACCAGAATGATGGGAAGAAAGTATGGAGAAGGCTTGGAACTGCTCATGATCCAAAGCACAGCACACCCTCTGTGACACATGGTGGAGGCCATGTGATGGCGCGGGCATGCATTGCTTCCAATGGCGCTGGGTCACTAGTGTTTATTGATGATGGGACTGAAGACAGAAGCAGCCGGATGAATTCTGAAGTGTACGGGGCGATACTGTCTGCTCAGATTCAACCAAATGCAGCATGGTTGATTGGACGACGCTTTTCATACAGGTGGACAATGACCCAAAATATGCTGTGAAAGCAATGCAGGAGGTTAAGGCAAAGAAGTGGGATATTCTGCAATGGCCGAGTCATCACCAGATCTCAGCCCCATGGAGCAGCATTTCACAGGATTAAGGCAAAAAAGGCAGAAAGACCCACAAACAAGCAACAACTGAAGTCAGCTGCAGTAAGGCTACGTTCACATTTGCATTGTGCGCCGCTGCGTCGGCGACGCAACGCACAACGCAAATAAAAACGCACCAAAACGCCCGCAAAAACGCTGCGTTTTGCGACGCATGCGTCGTTTTTTGCCGAAATTTGGACGCATGAAAAATGCAACTTGTTGCGTTTTCTGCGCCCGTCGCTTGCGGCAAAAAAAACGCATGCGTCGCACAACGCAGCACAACGCATATCCATGCCTCCCCCATGTTAAATATAGGGGCGCATGACGCATGTGTCGCCTCTGCGTCGCCCGACGCAAACACGCAAAACGCTAATGTGAACGTAGCCTAATGGCAGAAAAGTATCATAAAGGAGGAAACTCAGCGATGGTGATGACCATGGCTTCCAGACATCAGGTAGTCATTCCCTGCAAAGGATTCTCTACAAAGTATTAAAAATGAACATTTTATTTAAAGGTCATTTGTCCAATTACTTTTGAGCCCCTGAAATGAGGAGGCTTTGTAGAAATGGTTTCACATGATATTTTTGTTCAACCCCTTTAATTAAACCTTAAAGTCTCCTCTTCAATTGCATCTCAGTTGGTTCATGTTACATCCAACCTAGCGGCCTGCAGAGCTGAAATCACGGAGCGTCGGTCACTGCCCCAAATATGTCAGGAAATAACTGGAGTTCCAGCGAAACGTAGACATTTCTATAAATCCGATTCCCACTGTGCTGTTTATTAACGCAGTGGAATCCGAAATTCTGAAATCTGAAACATGTCGACTTTTCGTGCCGGAAATGTGCGCTTATCTGCAGATTTTCCCATAGATTTCAATGAGATGAGGAATGTCTACAGAAAAAAGTGTCACGGCAGAAATGCAATAAAAAACTCAAGTCATCCACAGGCGACTTTAAGAAAGTTTTATCAAAGCTAAGCGGAAGTTTGGTGTAAAATATGACATCGCAAAAAACAGACAAAAAGACAGAAAAAAAAGCATTTAAAAACACTAAAAAAACAAACAAAACACTTTTCTGCATAGAAAACGAGTCAAGCAAAATAAATGTGATGTAACGAAAACTCAAACCCACTGTGCGCATAAAGACGCCGTTCACCTGCGCGGTTTATGTATTTTTTCTTATAGGCTTTTGAGGTGGAAAATTGAAGCAGGAAAAAAAATGCAGAGTTTACGTTCCATGTGAACACGGCCTAATTTACCCCATTGTTTGATGCTTTTTTTTGGCGCTGATTCAAAGCGTTTTTTTTTGCTTTTTCTTGGAAATGATTCTGTACGGAAAAAGTGCAGTATTTACGACGCTAGGTGTGAACGCGGACTAAGAAGTTTTGCAAATTCTGCAGAAATTAAGTAGAACTTGAGATTTCTCGCACATCTGGACGGGTCACATGTTGTGCGCGTCCAGGAGGGGACACACCTCGCCCACTGTGTAGTGTTCGGCAGGACTGTACCACCTCCTGTTCCTCTCACCTCCTCCCCCCGTCACACCTTTCTCAGTGGTTGCGCCCAACCTGCCCCTCAGCGCGCAGTCTCCTCCCCGCACAGACTTCATACAACCTGCCCGGGACAGGACAAGGTACAGGCGGAGCGGCGGGAAGGAGCGGCTGACCGGACCACAAGGAATCTCAGGAATTTCGGAAATTTGAGCCGGATTTTTTGGGGGCAGTTTTTTTTTTTCTTCCCAAGGTTTCTGTACTGGGAAAGGTGCAGTCAGGAGCCGCCGTCCCGGGACTTGTGCGCTGCCTATCGGCGCTACCTGGATTATATCGTGACAGTGAGGGTCCGGCGGACTGACACCTGAGGCCACGCGTTTCCGCCGCCGCCGCTCTCCCCATGGAGGCCGCTCTGCTGTGACCGGGCGGTAGTGTGTGGTTGCTGACAGCTCCCGGACCATGTTCCAGGTGGACCCCGGGTACATGGAGGCTCCGCGGCCCTCGTCCCCGCTGCTCTCCCCCGCAGCCTTCGTCAACTCGGTGCAGTACGCCAACGTGCTGGAGGGAAGGTTCAAGCAGCTGCAAGGTGAGTGACGTGTGAGGCGGCGGCTTCCGGCACTGCGCCCCCTGCTGGACACTGCAGCACTGCTCTCCAGCTGTGCCATCCTCTGCATCTGTCCGGGGGAGAGGTGGCGGGGTGGCATCTGTCCGGGGGAGAGGTGGCGGGGTGGCATCTGTCCGGGGGAGAGGTGGCGGGGTGGCATCTGTCCGGGGGAGAGGTGGCGGGGTGGCATCTGTCCGGGGGAGAGGTGGCGGGGTGGCATCTGTCCGGGGGAGAGGTGGCGGGGTGGCATCTGTCCGGGGGAGAGGTGGCGGGGTGGCATCTGTCCGGGGGAGGGGTGGCGGGGTGGCCAGGCGGCAGGGTGGCATCTGTCTGGGGGAAAGATGGCGGGGTGGCCAGGCGGCAGGGTGGCATCTGTCAGGGGGAGAGATGGAGGGGTGGCATCTGTCAGGGGGAGAGATGGAGGGGTGGCATCTGTCCGGGGGAGAGATGGTGGGGTGGCCAGGCGGCAGGGTGGCATCTGTCTGGGGGAAAGATGGCGGGGTGGCCAGGCGGCAGGGTGGCATCTGTCCGGGGGAGAGATGGCGGGGTGGCCAGGTGGCGGGGTGGCATCTGTCTGGGGGAAAGATGGCGGGGTGGCCAGGCGGCAGGGTGGCATTTGTCAGGGGGAGAGATGGAGGGGTGGCATCTGTCTGGGGGAGAGATGGCGGGGTGGCCAGGCGGCAGCGTCCCCTTCCTCTGCTCATGTATCCTGGCCATACTGCCATCATTGGCCGCCCCAGCCCTCCCATGTACAAATGATGTCACTACGATGACATCACTCTGGACCTACTAAATGGGAGAGATGGCGGCAGACAGGAGGAGGCTCCCACAGTCCTGCCAATCTTTTCCATCACCTCAGTTTTTCCTTGTTTAAAAGGAATCCCCCAAAATGTCAGATTGTATGATCATGGGTCCCAAAATGTTACTAGGCGGGTCCATACTGCAACAGGGCAAATCGGGGCATGGCCGCAGCGCCTTACAGAGACGATGTGATCGTATGGGATCCCGAGTCTAATGGACGTGAAATGTCTTTAGGCCGCGTTCACACGATCAGTATTTTATATCAGAATTTGTAATCCAAAACCAGGAGTGGGTGATACATACAGAAGTGGTGACGTGTTTCTATTATACTTTTTCTCTGATTGTTCCTCTCCAGGTTTTGCCTTCAAAGGCCGGCGTCACACTAGGTGTTCGAAAATATGGTCCGTTATTTACGGCCGTAATACGCAGAAAAGTCCCCAAAATAGTGATCTGTATGTCATCCGTAGGCAGGGTGTGTCAGCCTATATTGCACATGTCATCCTCCGTATGGCATCTGTACAGCGAGATTTTCTCTCCGGCTTGCAAAACGGACATACAATGGATCCATGGGCTCAAATATTCGTTAAAACATATATCATACATACATACATACATACATACATACATACATACATACATACATACATACATACATACATACATACATACATACATACATCGCTAGATAGCAGAAAAGCCGGTAATTGCCGGCTTTTCCTATCTCCTTCCCAAACCCGACATGATATGAGACATGGTTTACATACAGTAAACCATCTCATATCCCTCTTTTTTTGTGCATATTCCCCACTACTAATGTTAGTAGTGTGTATGTGCAAAATTTGGGCGCTCTAGCTGGTAAAATAAAGGGTTAAATCGCTGAAAAAACTGGCGTGGGCTCCCGCGCAATTTTCTCCGCCAGAGTGGTAAAGCCAGTGACTGAGGGCAGATATTAATAGCCTGGAGAGGGACCATGGTCATTGCCCCTCCTCCCCCCTCCTGCTAAAAACATCTGCCCCCAGCCACCCCAGAAAAGGCACATCTGTAAGATGCGCCTATTCTGGCACTTGGCCTCTCTCTTCCCATTCCCGTGTAGCGGTGGGATATGGGGTAATGAAGGGTTAATGTCACCTTGCTATTGTAAGGTGACATTAAGCCAGGTTAATAATGGAGAGGCGTCAATTATGACACCTATCCATTATTAGTCCAATGGTATGAAATGGTTAATAAAACACACACATTATTAAAAAGTATTTTAATGAAATAGACACCTGGTGTTTTAATAGTTTATTATACTCTTAATCCACCTGAAGACCCCTGTCACCTGAAACAAAGTTAAAAAAAACAAACAACAATATTCCATAGCTTCCGTCGTTAGTCTTGTCCCACGCTGTAAATCCATCTGAAGGGGTTAAATCATTTTACACCCAGGAGCTCTGCTAATGCAGCTGTGCTCCTGACCGTAAAACTTGGTGAATGAATGGAATGCAGGGGAATGACCTGTAGTTACCTCGAGTCCCGGTGATGCGCCCTCTGCTGGATGTCCTCATATGAACTCGAGCGTGGGAAAATATTCTTAAAAGTTCCCAGGCTCGAGTTCATATGAGTTCATCCAGCAGAGGGCGCATCACCCCCAAAATCGAAGGTGAGCTAAGCCCATCGGCATCAGGGGCTTATCTACAGTATTCTGTAATGCTGTAGATAAGCCCCCGATGTATCCTGAAAGATGAGAAAAAGGTTATATTATACTCACCCAGGGGCGGTCCCGCTGCGGTCCGGTCTGATATGCGTCGCAGTCCGGGCCTCCCATCTTCTTACAATGACGTCCTCTTCTTGTCTTCACGCTCTGGCGCAGGCGTACTTTGTCTGTCCTGTTGAGGGCAGAGCAAAGTACTGCAGTGCGCAGGCGTTGGGAAAGGTCAGAGAGGTCCTTGGGTGAGTAGAATCGAACCTCTTTTTCTCATCTTTCAGGTTACATGGGGGCTTATCTACAGAATGCTGTAGATAAGCCCCTGATGCCGGTGGGCTTAACTCACCTTCGATTTTGGGGGTGACAGGTTCCCTTTAATAGGGTAGGTTCACATAGAATTTTTTTTGGGGGGTGGATAATTCCAATTTGTTTTTCAAACTGAATCCACTTCAGGAAACACTGCTTTTCTTTTTGGAAGTGTTTTGTTTTTGTCCAGTAAAATGATGTAAACCTGATAGATTTGTAAATTCACCTAAAGTGGAGCTGAAAAATGGAAATGTGAATCAGCCTGTGCAGCCCGTCCGTAGCTGCTATTTTATGGATATGGGTGTGTAAAGCAATCGTCCTCAACACCCAGATCTGTGATTACAGATATTTATCACATTCCACGCTGAAGCCAACTGCACCCATCATGGGGATGTGGTGATCTGTAAAATGCCGAAGTCACCGGGCAGTGACACATCAGGCTTGCCTCCCTCACTACCTGCGTCCCGCACCCCCTGGGCTCCTGTTATCGGGTGCTCGGCAGAGGCCGCTTTGCCCACTTGTCTAACTGCTGATGGACATCTTAAAGATTGATTGTATTTCAATGTCATTGGTGGTTTAATGATGTGTCCTTGTATGACCAAGGACCTCCTGCCCCCATCCCTGATGACCCCCAGGACTTTATTCATATCTAATATATAATTGCCTAGAATACTACTTCCTGCAATTTGTGCCAACTTCCTGTCCGGAGCTAATGTCCGGAGCTAATGTCCGGAGCTAATGTCCGGAGCTAATGTCCGGAGCTAAGTGACGTCAACAGTGTCCAGTGTCTGATTGGTTGCCGCCTGCTGCGAGCGACCAATCAGAAACGTGCCGTACTGTGACACACTCCGCCCGCCATTTTGGTGTGATTTTTGAATTTTTACCTCACAGCAAGTTTCTACTGCGTGGAGGCGGGCCCAGTGACGTTGCTCTTCAAGCTCCTGCCGAATTTCGTCAAAAAAATGATAATACCATTTACCAAAACTATATATATTTAGTTGTGAAGTGGTTCAGTGACATTTTCACACCAATTTTGAACTTTTGTTTGGTGTTTTCTCCATATACTGCCTATTATTTTTGTTCTTTCTTACTATTATTTATTAATTGTATTATTCTTACATTTGAATAAATAAAGTATATATGGATTCTAGACTCCCGATTCTTTAGAATCGGGCTGCCATCTAGTTATATATAAATGACTCTGCTCCCATCATGTATACCTCAGATTATAGACCGCCATGTATCCCTATGTATAGGCTTACAGTGGAATATGTCGCTAATATACATGTGCTGGATCCATTTTTGGTCCATGTGTGATCCATCATAAATCTAACATGCCTCATCCTTCTTTCCCTCATTGCCTTCTCTTTTGGAACAATTCAGCTGCCCCCATGCACATTAGATCAGAGCCCATTTCTGCCAATATCTTTGGTCGTAAAGATTGCACTTCTTATTCTCCTGTTATCATGGTAAAGTCTGCAAAGTAAATCCTGCTGTCCTTGAGCAGCTGAACACTGATCATACATATGAAATCAGAGACACCCCCCCCCCTCCCCCCCCAATTCTGAAGGTGGCCCCTATCATGATCTTTCTATCTTCAAGGACATAGGAGAAAGGTGACGCATTAGATTGCTGTTGGCCAAACTCTTAAGATCCAAGTGCCAACTCTTAGCTAACCCCAGTCTTCTGCAAGAACTCGAGGCTCACCATCAGTGGCGGACTGTTGTGAATTCTGTGGCAGAGCTCCCTCCTGTGGTCACAAGTGGTACTTCGGCTGATTCTCTCTGGGAGCTTCCGCTTGTGGAGGAAACTGGTACTGCTGCTTCTGAGTTTCCTCCCTCAGGTGATCTGGTGAGGTCGTTAGGTGCTTCTCTACTTAACCCCACCTAATGCTTTGATTCATGCTTCCTGTCAATGTTCCAGTGTTGGACTTGTGTTTCTCTTGATCATTCCTGTGGCCTGCTGCTCTGCATAGCTAAGTGCTTCTTTGCTATTTGTTGCTATTTTTTTCTGTCCAGCTTGTCTATTTGTTTTGCTGGAAGCTCTGGGACGCAAAGGGTGTACCTCCGTGCCGTTAGTTCGGTACGGAGGGTCTTTTTGCCCCTTTGCGTGGTTTTCTTTAGGGTTTTGTGTAGACCGCAAAGTTATCTTTCCTATCTTCGTTCTGTCTAGAATATCGGGCCTCACTTTGCTGAATCTATTTCATTCCTACGTTTGTCTTTTCATCTTACTCACAGTCATTATATGTGGGGGGCTGCCTTTTCCTTTGGGGTATTTCTCTGAGGCAAGGTAGGCTTATTTTTTCTATCTTCAGGCTAGTTAGTTTCTCAGGCTGTGCCGAGTTGCATAGGGAGCGTTAGGCGCAATCCACAGCTGCCTCTAGTTGTGTTTGGAGAGGATCAGGGATTGCGGTCTGCAGAGTTCCCACGTCTCAGAGCTCGTTCTATTATTTTGGGTTATTGTCAGATCACTGTATGTGCTCTGACCTCCATCTCCATTGTGATACTGAATTGCCTTTCATAACAGCGGACGCACAGAAATTGGAGCCTGTGCAGTAAAAATATATGGACCCTATAGCTCATCATAATGCACAATTCCACCTGCTTTGGAGGTGGTAGTGGTCCCCTTACCTCTCAGGTCCCTGTGCATCTGCACAGGTTGCACCAATGATATGTCCGCCCCTGCTTCCCATGCACATTGGTTGCCTACTTGCACCGAAATCGGTGAGTTCTACTGATTTACATCTCATGTATGGCTAGCTTTATGGATCTCACAAGTTTTTCTAGTATGCCTCTTTAGATGCTCTAGGGAAAAGTTTGGATCCTAAAAGTCTACTGGATCTGGAGATATGCTGCCACTCTAATGTTGTGAGATGAGCTTCTCTGCTAAAGTAAACATGCGTGCTCGCCCAACCCCAGCTCGCATGTTTATATTCAGGTAGAACACTGATGTAATTGACGTTACCGTTCTGCCTGGAAGATCACACCTGATCTGTACGTCCATGCCACTCATTAGCTTTGTCCCTGTATACAATTACAGTAAATATTTTGCCTCCAGCGTGGGACTACATAAAGTCACATAAGTATCAGTCCATTCAGAAAGCCACCCAATTTCTGTAATTGTCACATCCGTTGTCCTGCCGGTCTCTCTTGTGCAGGTTACCGGTGTATTAATTGTACACGTTAAGGCCGCCGCAGCCCCGGCTTCTCGTAGGAGGCATCCTTCGGCTCCTCGTTGCCTCGTGAAGCCCTTTGATACGTTTCTGCCATTCAGCCATATTACGTCAGTGCTTTTTGGACTCTTTGTGACTTTGTTCCTGAGCGCTATTCATCTGCAGTGTATAATTATCCTTTGATACAGGGATTTCACACTCGTTCATCTCAGAGAACAGTTGGAAAATGATGACTGCGCTCCACCTCCACCTCGGTGTTGGATCTTATTTATTGTCAGGTCTCCCTGTCTGTATTACTTTCTGCTGTGATAGAGGATAGCCTGAATCCCCTTGAGGTTGCCCGGGGCTTGGGAGGCTCTGAGCACGGTTACCTACTGCATTGACTTGGACCGTTGACAAGAATACCTGGCGCTCCTGGAACAATGAAGACATCTGACTGCTTGGTCAGAAAGTTAGAAGTGGATGTAACAAGAAGTTAAAGCGTCGGCGGTCCTTCTTTTTTTAGAGTTCTCTCCTTTTACATGCAAGTCTAGTTTTGGCTCCAAAAATTCCACTTAAATCTACTTTTGTGTCTCCAGTCTTTAAATGGTTGTCATCATCAATGGTTAAAATTCCAAAGGGTTTGTAAAAATAAGCAACTGTGCAACTTGGTACTTATTTAAAAATCCTATTCTTTCTCAAGGATCGAAGGATTCAATAGATTATTGCTTGTTGCATAGTCTGCAGACATCGCTGGTAACTTATCAGTGGTGGCTGGCCTCCTAGCAAGGAGTGCAGCGCTTACAAACCCATTGTTATAGAGCTTGATAGTGCTGCTCTGCAGCTGGCTTGGTCGCTTCAGTCCCCTGCACTTCCCCAATTTTTCCAACGGCAAAGCTGCCTCAACTTGTAGCATTGGAAAACACACATATTGTGCCATGAGCGTGCTACCAGCCCGAACTGTCAATCAAAATAGTGTGCAACCCCTCAGGAAGCAATAGAGCCATGCAATCCTGCTGAAGAACTCCTGTCAACCAACCCAATAAACATTGCCGCTCCCTATGTCTGTTCAGTGGTCTGTGTTCCCCTTCTCCAAAATGACCAAAAGGGGAAGCAATGTCTGCGCTGTGGAATGTCGGAACCATGCTTCCTCTGCCTTTCCATTGGTGTGGGATAGATCAGTGATGGTGACTACGGTGCTTTATCCACCACAAGGTCAAGAGAAGGCAATGGAGGCATGGTTTGGAATTTCCAAAGCGTTCCCCATTCCTCTGTGGCTTTGGTTTTGGAGAAGAGGAGGATGAACTGGTGAACTGACAGAGGGAGACGAAAGCTGCAGAGCAGAGGGCATCGGGTATTGTGACTGTACTTATTGTGGGGCATTAATAGTCAGATTGAGAGGCGGAGTGTTGCTTTAAGAGTTTCTGCTACTTTACACATGACTCTGTCAATAAGAAAAAAAAAATACTAAACATAATGTTTTGTTTTTTTTGTTTTATTTGTTAATATTTTTGCTATGGCTTTTTTGCTTTTGTTTTTTTTATGCTGCTACAGTCTTTTGATATTTTTACATAGGAGAAAGGGCTGGTTTACAGATTTAGAATCTCTATCTCCCTATATTTACTGCTCCACTTTCGTGGCGAAAACTGTCCTGTGTTGAGCGGTGACTGGCTGATCGGAGTACCGGGCAGGATAGGGTTATATTACCAAGTTGTCTCTGGCTGATCGGAGTACCGGGCAGGATAGGGATATATTACCAGGTTCTCACTGGCTGATCGGAGTACTGGGCAGGATAGGGGATATATTACCAGGTTCTCTCTGGCTGATCGGAGCAGACCTAATACTATCTAATAGACCTGACAGAATAACAAATCTGCAGGTGGTTGGGCATTTAGGAAATAGCGACCACAATATTGTACAGTTTCACCTGTCTTTCACTAGGGGGACTTGTCAGGGAGTCACAAAAACATTGAACTTTAGGAAGGCAAAGTTTGAACAGCTTAGAGATGCCCTTAATCTGGTAGACTGGGACAATATCCTCAGAAATGAGAATACAGATAATAAATGGGAAATGTTTAAGAACATCCTAAATAGGCAGTGTAAGCGGTTTATACCTTGTGGGAATAAAAGGACTAGAAATAGGAAAAACCCAATGTGGCTAAACAAAGAAGTAAGACAGGCAATTAACAGTAAAAAGAAAGCATTTGCACTACTAAAGCAGGATGGCACCATTGAAGCTCTAAAAAACTATAGGGAGAAAAATACTTTATCTAAAAAAACTAATTAAAGCTGCCAAAAAGGAAACAGAGAAGCACATTGCTAAGGAGAGTAAAACTAATCCCAAACTGTTCTTCAACTATATCAATAGTAAAAGAATAAAAACTGAAAATGTAGGCCCCTTAAAAAATAGTGAGGAAAGAATGGTTGTAGATGACGAGGAAAAAGCTAACATATTAAACACCTTCTTCTCCACGGTATTCACGGTGGAAAATGAAATGCTAGGTGAAATCCCAAGAAACAATGAAAACCCTATATTAAGGGTCACCAATCTAACCCAAGAAGAGGTGCGAAACCGGCTAAATAAGATTAAAATAGATAAATCTCCGGGTCCGGATGGCATACACCCACGAGTACTAAGAGAACTAAGTAATGTAATAGATAAACCATTATTTCTTATTTTTAGTGACTCTATAGCGACAGGGTCTGTTCCGCAGGACTGGCGCATAGCAAATGTGGTGCCAATATTCAAAAAGGGCTCTAAAAGTGAACCTGGAAATTATAGGCCAGTAAGTCTAACCTCTATTGTTGGTAAAATATTTGAAGGGTTTCTGAGGGATGTTATTCTGGATTATCTCAATGAGAATAACTGTTTAACTCCATATCAGCATGGGTTTATGAGAAATCGCTCCTGTCAAACCAATCTAATCAGTTTTTATGAAGAGGTAAGCTATAGACTGGACCACGGTGAGTCATTGGACGTGGTATATCTCGATTTTTCCAAAGCGTTTGATACCGTGCCGCACAAGAGGTTGGTACACAAAATGAGAATGCTTGGTCTGGGGGAAAATGTGTGTAAATGGGTTAGTAACTGGCTTAGTGATAGAAAGCAGAGGGTGGTTATAAATGGTATAGTCTCTAACTGGGTCGCTGTGACCAGTGGGGTACCGCAGGGGTCAGTATTGGGACCTGTTCTCTTCAACATATTCATTAATGATCTGGTAAAAGGTTTACACAGTAAAATATCGATATTTGCAGATGATACAAAACTATGTAAAGCAGTTAATACAAGAGAAGATAGTATTCTGCTACAGATGGATCTGGATAAGTTGGAAACTTGGGCTGAAAGGTGGCAGATGAGGTTTAACAATGATAAATGTAAGGTTATACACATGGGAAGAAGGAATCAATGTCACCATTACACACTGAACGGGAAACCACTGGGTAAATCTGACAGGGAGAAGGACTTGGGGATCCTAGTTAATGATAAACTTACCTGGAGCAGCCAGTGCCAGGCAGCAGCTGCCAAGGCAAACAGGATCATGGGGTGCATTAAAAGAGGTCTGGATACACATGATGAGAGCATTATACTGCCTCTGTACAAATCCCTAGTTAGACCGCACATGGAGTACTGTGTCCAGTTTTGGGCACCGGTGCTCAGGAAGGATATAATGGAACTAGAGAGAGTACAAAGGAGGGCAACAAAATTAATAAAGGGGATGGGAGAACTACAATACCCAGATAGATTAGCGAAATTAGGATTATTTAGTCTAGAAAAAAGACGACTGAGGGGCGATCTAATAACCATGTATAAGTATATAAGGGGACAATACAAATATCTCGCTGAGGATCTGTTTATACCAAGGAAGGTGACGGGCACAAGGGGGCATTCTTTGCGTCTGGAGGAGAGAAGGTTTTTCCACCAACATAGAAGAGGATTCTTTACTGTTAGGGCAGTGAGAATCTGGAATTGCTTGCCTGAGGAGGTGGTGATGGCGAACTCAGTCGAGGGGTTCAAGAGAGGCCTGGATGTCTTCCTGGAGCAGAACAATATTGTATCATACAATTATTAGGTTCTGTAGAAGGACGTAGATCTGGGTATTTATTATGATGGAATATAGGCTGAACTGGATGGACAAATGTCTTTTTTCGGCCTTACTAACTATGTTACTATGTTACTATGTTACTGGGCAGGATAGGGATATATTACCAGGTTCTGTCTGGCTGATCGGAGTACTGGGCAGGATAGGGATATATTACCAGGTTCTCTCTGGCTGATCGGAGTACCGGGCAGGATAGGGATATATTACCAAGTTGTCTCTGGCTGATCGGAGTACCGGGCAGGATAGGGATATATTACCAGGTTCTCACTGGCTGATCGGAGTACTGGGCAGGATAGGGATATATTACCAGGTTCTCTCTGGCTGATCGGAGTACTGGGCAGGATAGGGATATATTACCAGGTTCTCTCTGGCTGATCGGAGTACTGGGCAGGATAGGGATATATTACCAGGTTCTCTCTGGGTGATCTGAGTACTGGACAGGATAGGGATATATTACCAGGTTCTCTGGCTGATCGGAGTACTGGACGGGATAGGGATATATTAAGTTCTCTCTGGCTGATCGGAGTACTGAACAGGATAGGGATATATTACCAGGTTTTCTCTGGCTGATCTGAGTACTGAACAGGATAGGGATATATTACCAAGTTGTCTCTGGCTGATCGGAGTACCGAAAGGGATAGGGATATATTAAGATCTCTCATTTAAGACTTGCTGATGATTTCAGCCCAATTTTTATAGGTAGGAAACTCCCCTTTAATGTTTTCTCTGAACCCACATAATGAGTTTTCTTGTTTTTGATCGCTCAGCTAATGTCGCCTGTTACTACCAGGTTTGTGTTTTGTTGCTCCCACTAGTTTATATGATGTAGGACAATAGCTGGCGCTCTGTAATTGCTGATTTTACGGACCTGTGCGCTGCCATTGTTTGGAATGTAAATAAAAAGACAATGACTTTGTGTAAACCGAACCCGGACACCTGGTGTCGTCTTCATTGTGAAGGTCATACCTATTACTCAATGGTTGGTTAATATATAAAAGAGGGCGTTATAGGGGTGAAAATGAGCGTTGTAGCTTCCATTATTTTCTGAATAAAGCTGGATTAGTTATGGCCATGCACATTAGTAGGAATATCATCTTCAAAACAGCCTGATTTCGGCAAGACCACCCAACAATTTGGTGGGTATGGAGGTGACCTGCTTCTCCTCCACAAAACCAGATATGCCCCTTTTTATAGGTGATAGGCAGAAACCTGTTGTTGTCCTCTCCCTATGGAGTGTGTATGAGTATAAGTGGGTCTGCATGGTGGCTCAGGGGTTAGCACTGTTGCTTTGCAGCTCAGGGGTCCTTGGTTCAAATCCCACCAAGGAGTTTGTATCTTCTCCTCCTGTTTATGTGGGATTCCTAAAGGTGTGATGAATTGAGCATGCTGCTTGTAAAAGAAAATGTAAATTTAGGATCATAGTCTATATAGATATAGATGGTTTTATATTGTGCAGAGGAACATGTAACTTTTCTTGCAGGCTGGAGTTACAAGTTTGTATTTCATGGAGTAGAGCAAGTGTCATTCCTGACACCTAGGATTGTTTCCTACAAGCTGCAAAAGTTGGATATCCAAAACTGGACATTCCTCATTTCCTGTAGTGGTGGAGATGGGTGGTTCTATAGCAAAATTGACTTTTGAACGTTCATTGTACTTGCACCTTTAACCCATTAAAGTTACATACCTCAATTCTCCCTAAAAAAAATGGCAGTCGGTCCTGGAAGCCTGACCCCACTGGGGATTTCAAAATGATTATTTGGACAATTGAAGAGATCACATGCAGGGGATTGGTCAGGTCTGTGTGTTTGTTCCTTCATTCCCCTACCCTCAAGGAAACACAGGAAGTCATTTCTGCTATTTTTTTCCTTTTTTATTTTAGGACGTTCTTGACTATTTGTCTTTAGTTTCTCTTACTTTCTTGCGAGTGCAATACTTTTTTTATATTTTTGTATTGATTAAGATTTTTACGTTAATATGTATACCCCTCCTCACATGTAAAGCACCATGGAATAAATGGCGCTATAATATTAGTTTAATATTAGTTTTGGCCCTTGTATTCTCCAAAGAACAGGAGATTTTTGCTATCTATACCGAGAGCAGCATAGTGTAGGGTCAGAGAGCCTGATATCAGGGTTGTCACTTCCTCACCAGCTTGCTGTAATTTTAATTGAGTGTTTTATCAGCAGTAGATTATCACTGCAGGACCAGGTGTCTTGTGCCAGGAAGTCCAGTTAATCTCTATAACCCTGTCCCCATCACTGACTGGCAGCTTGCTGTCTATGCACAGTACGCAGGCAGCTACCAATCAGTGGTGTGGGCAGAGATATACACAACTCAGCAGTCTGAGCTCTGCTAGATCTGCAGCAGAGAAAATGGTGATTTTTTTTTTTTTTTTTTAATCAAAACTGGCGCAACAGATCAGTAAGTGACACATCGCTGGAAGCAGGCTCTCTGCCCCTACATTATTTTGCTTTCAGATTCCATAACTAAAACCTGCTGACAGATTCCCTTTAAATGTACTGTCGTTTTCATCCACTTGTTTGGACAGTTAAACACAGCCAATTTTTGGAAATAAAGCACTATTTACGCTAAGTGGGAACATGACCTCCGTCTTCATTCTTGTCCTGTCTTGCATCACTGGCGGACATGGACAGAAAAGCCTTACCTCTTAGGCCCCTGTGCGGTCGCACGGGTTGCACCAGTGATGTCCGCCCCTTTCTTGCAGTATCGGAGAAGACTTTGTAGGCCAAACTGTGTAACTGTCTACGACACACAGATGATGGCCGAGATATGCCGTGACTGTTGGTGCTCATAAACTTCTATGGAGAACTGTAACGCTCACTTCAGCAGAATGTCTGTGTCGGCTTCTAGCTCTTCCCTTCATAGAATTTTAAAAGCACCAACTGCCATCTTCTATCTCCTTAATGTGGAAAATCTATTTCCACAGAACACAGATTTGACCCATGAATTGAGAGTGAAGGATCCGTCCTGGAGGGAAATGAAGCAGATCTCTCTTATAAGCCATATTACAAAGTTTCTTATCATCATATAAACTATTGATTTATGAATTAAAAATTAAACGACGGTTACTCTTTAATAAATGGTGCTGAAGTCACTAGGACCCACTGATATCGGTTGGATCGGAGGGGCGGACTAGAGACTGTCGTGATGTGCAGGCCTCATGCCTGGCCGTGCAGTGAAATTGGACAACGCAGGGAGCCGTCACACACGATCAAGGGTCCGGCCACATAAGAAGACACCAGTATCATAAATGGCATAGTAAAGATGAGGACTGCTGTAGATTCTTGCATTCGGGCCCAGGAGCGTCTATGCGGATGGCTTCTGCGTGCTGCACTGTCTTGTATGGATTGTGAGTATTGTTGAGGAACGCCACTTGGTTTCTGGCAATTGTATGAAAGCTGGCAGCACAGATAAAAGGGCACCATAATGGTCACTGTGTGTGATCCAGGCCTTTGAAGTGCGCCTGGAAACCCTCACATGCACGGTGGTGGTAAAAATCAATGAAGCACAAAGCATTTCGCTCCATGTACTGGTACAAAGCAGTCCTGCTGCTGTCATCTCCTCCGCCCCCATACATCTAATGGAAAGCGTGACCTTCCTGCGTGTTATCTCACATATTCCAGAACCTATACATTTGTAGATCACAACTCCTACCTGTTCTCGAGCAGCTGCAGGAGATACTGGGGGGGCAGCCATGGACCCCCATACACATGACAGCAAGATTGCAAACACTCAACTTTTTCCCTCCAACAGATGATACCTGGCCAAACTGTTCATGATGGGGTCTGGAGGAATAGCTGTCTGTTGAGGAGCATTGTAAGGTGTATGGACGTCCCCCGTAACTTCTTACATCTCAGACTTTAGTGCTGACGAGGATTTTGTTTCCTATTCTCACTGCTTGTTGCAGACCAGTTCTAAATCTTGTGCTTTTGTTTCTTTCACAGAAACATCTGTGGATGAACGTCATACATTTCTCCAGGCATATAAGGATAATGCATCCTTAGGATAGGTCTTCGATATCAGATTGGTGGGGGTTCAACACCTGGCACCGCCACCGATCATCTGTAATGAGCTCTAGTGGAGGCTTTATATAAACAGTGTACAGCTCCATTCAGTGTGTAGCAGGTGCTGCCTGGTATTGGCCAACATCTACCATTCTGCTTCATTAAATATGTAGCAGCCGCTGCCGGGCACTGCAGAACAGTTTCTATTCCGCTTCATTCAATGAGTAACTGCCGCTGCTGGATGCTGCAGAACAGCTCCTTTTCTGCTCCAACAAATGTATAGCAGCTGCTGCAAGGCACTGCAGAACAGTTCCTATTCTTCTCCATTAGCTACTGTGCAGTTTTTGGCAGTGGCTGCTATACATTAAATGTAGCTGTGCAGCTATATTTAATGTTTACATCCGAGTGCCATCAGAACTAGTAACTGATTGGTGGGGGTATTGATTGTTGGACTCTCACCAATCTAATATTGATGACCCACCATAGTAATCACCTCTTTCTATCATTTGACTAGAAAACCCCCATTAATCAGGATTTTCTGATTTTTTTTTTATTTTTTTTTTTATTTTTTGGAAAACCCATATTCCCGAACTGCAAATGGTGTGTTTTGTTTTTTTTTTTTTAATTTTTTTTAATGCAAATTTTGCTTTGTTCACCCTCCCAGGGTCCAGCGCTGAGCCTGTTAATGCACTGTGTCTATTTTCTGCAATGATGACGTCATGTTGCCAGCATTGCAGCCAATCAGTGAGCTTAGCGGCTCTTTACATCGACATGGGGAAAGCTGCTATGCTCACTGATCAGCTGCAGCGCCATGGAGGTGACATCAGTGCTGCAGACAGTAACAGACACACCAGGAGCAGTGGTGGAGACTCGATGGTGGACCCTGGTAAGGTGAGCAAAGCTCATGCTTTTTTATAAGTAAACTGCGTGAATTTTCTAGTTTTGGAAAGTCTCTTTAAATCTGATCTTGGAAACCCCAGGTTCCCCTAAATGCAGTTTGTTTAAAAAAACAAAACAAAACCTGCTTTTCTCCCAGGTCCAGCACCGAGTCTCCGACTGCTGTCTATTTCCTATAGCCATGAGTGTGTCAGGTTTACATGGATATTTATCTGGTATCGCGGCATAGTCCCATAGACACAGCAGTTCTGCCATGATATACCGGCATACACTGCATTGAACCCCCTCTCTCCATTTTCTATGTGTTTAGTCTTGAACATTTGTTATGTCTCCAGGGAATCATCACTAGCCATGCTGGCAATGGATAAAAGGTGACTTTTTATTATTCCGTCTCCCGGCCCTCCCTTTCTTCCACACCCTGTGTCGTCTTTTTACTATCACCAGGTATGAACAGGAGAGATTATTTGTTCAGTGCCACAGGGTCCTGGATCTCGGAGTGATTGCCTATAATTATGTAATTGCCGGAGCGCACACTTATGTATACGTTCTGTGCCGGCGCATCCTGCGGTTTTCTCTTATGTTGTAGATCACTTCACACAGGAACATATTAACAATCCTGAACGTAAAGGTTTACAATTCATTACACTGTAAATTATATTTTGCTGACGTACATTTCTATCACTTTGACCCCATTACCTAAAGCCTCCGTGCATCCTGTGGCCCTTTGCTGTGCCGTGGAAATTGTTTGCCTGTAACTTTTCAGAGTTTCAAAATTGCAAATCGTTCCCAAAAATGATTTTTCTGTTCTTCAATTTCTTTTGACTTTGTCCACCTTTGAATCTATTATACTCATGAGGGCAATGCATACTTGTGTCTTGTGCCAAGCTTTATACTTTATCCTCCATGCATACGATATGGGATAACTTGCTGCATGCAGGAGGTCTTACCTGGGACCCCACTGATCCTGAGCGGGGCTCTAAGATAAACCAGCAGAGCGATCGGACCGCCAGAATTCGGAACGGTATCCACTATCCTATGGATTGGGGATAACTTGCTTGGCACAGTATGCATTCACCATTGTGCAGGCAAAATGTATGTTCGGCAGGCATTCGTCCTCCCCATTGCTCCCTATTGGCTTTTGGAAACCGCTAGGACAGCAGGCACCACCTTGTGCTGTGGTAGTCATTATCTTCATCTTCATACGTGACTACATCTTTTTTGGTTAAAAAAAAAAAAAAAAAAAAAAAAAAGTGAAAAGCAACACCACTTTTTTTTTTTCATTTATTTTTTGCCAAAGCCGGAAAAGGAAATATAAGGAAAGGCTTGCACTTCCTGTTGGATTCAATTCTGGTTTTGACTTAACAATTTGCCTGTTAATTCATCAAACGTGATCACATCTAGGGGTAAGCGGTGCCTATGTTATGTGACTATTTGGGGGTTATAGTGGAAACCAGGCACTGAGGATAAAGGGCTTTATACATTCTTAGGGTCCATTCTTCTTGCAGAAGATCGACTGCATGTTATGGGTAACACTGACACGTAAATTGGCCTCCCCTATAGATATGGAATCTGCAGCAACCCAACACAGAGGTTTGGGGCACGTGTATTCACAGTAGAATGTTAGATTTTACCAAATGGTCAGTAAGACCCTTCTATTAGGAGCCTGTTGTAAATGTCACTAAATATGCGTGGCCTATGCTATCACCACTGATGGATACCTGGTACCTGCTAGTCATGCACGTGCGGCAATATAATACATTAATATAATACATTTTAGAACCTTTTGAAATGTTAATTGGTTTTAAAAAATGTTTAGTGTATGTATATACTGTTAGGTGTTCCCCTTCCATCTGTTACTGGGTAATACTGGAGTCTGGTCTGTAGTTATACATACTTGTATCTACAATGGAAGGATTGCCATAACGGCTGTTCCGCAGGGAAGGTGAGAACCTCCTCGGCTTGGCACCGACTGGGTCAACAAACACAAAATACAATGGTCTAATACAAAAGTGGTTTAATGATTGTATCGTTACGTTATAGGATTTATCATCGTGGTTGGTGTTTGTCTTTTACTGCATGGAAACTTTTTTTTTTTTTTTTCATTTTAATTCACATTTAGTGTTGCCCATGGCTGTACGCTTACAAAGTATGATCCTTTCCGTCAGCGTCTGGTGGCCGCTCATTCCCCGGTCTCTATTGAAATAAATATGAATGTTGAGATGAGCTGAACATGTAGGTTTATATGTGTCAGGAGACATGGCGGCTCAGCCGACATCACCGACTCCGCTCACTAATACCTGACCCATGACAGCTGGGTTGTTGTGCGGTTGTATTTTTTTACCCGTACTTTTACTATTTAAACCCCACCGTAATACACACTTTTATATATAGTTGATAACATAGATCATACGCCATATTAAACAGGTAGCCAGCATTGTAAGGATTTAGAAAGGTACATATTACTTAAATGTAGAAAGTGCGGCTGGCCTAAAGATGATGACCGCATGCTGCCTCTCCTCACCCCGACGCGCGTTTTGTTGTAGCTTCTTCCTGGGGGCGTGTATACACGTGCGTTGGGGTGAGGGGAGGCAGCGTGCGGTCATCATCTCTGAGCCAGCCATATCTTGTGTGCACCTATTCAGGTTGAAAATTTAAACCAAAGCAATACGGAACAAAGGACCACCAGATAGTATGTAGGCTCGAGAATAATTAAAATATGCCTTTATTTATAAAAGTGGCAATGATGACATAAATAAAAATATGCAAAAGTGCAAAAATTATTGGAGTGTTACCCTCCCCGTAGTGAGGTAATGGGCTTGGGTAGTATGTTTATTTATTTTATTTATTTTTTTCCTTTCCCCTGTAACAAGCCATGATTTAAAAATTCTTTTTTGTTCCCTTCTCCCGCCCCTAATAAAAAAGACTCCAACGAGCAAACCCATTCAATTATTATGCTTGTATAGCACCATATTTTTTTGCCTACAGTTTGCTTCATTGAGTAGGTCGTCAATATCCGATCGGTGGTGGTCCGACACCTGACACCCCCACCGATCAGCTGTAACCTGCTCCTGCAGTGGCTGAATGTACTGAAAGGAGCACCGCAGGTCAGCTCCTGTTCATTTGCATAGAGCTGATTTGTGAGGGCGACGGGTGTAAAGGTACCGTCACACTTAGCGACGCTGCAGCGATACCGACAACGATCCGGATCGCTGCAGCATCGCTGTTTGGTCGCTGGAGAGCTGTCACACAGACCGCTCTCCAGCGACCAACGATGCTGGTAACCAGGGTAAACATCGGGTAACTAAGCGCAGGGCCGCGCTTAGTAACCCGATGTTTACCCTGGTTACCATGCTAAAAGTAAAAAAAAACAAACACTAGATACTTACCTACAGCCGTCTGTCCTCCAGCGCTGCGCTCTGCTTCTCTGCTCTCCTCCTGTACTGTCTGGGAGCCGGAAAGCAGAGCGGTGACGTCACCGCTCTGCTTTCCGGCTCACAGACAGTACAGGAGGAGTGCAGAGCGCAGCGCTGGAGGACAGACAGCGGTAGGTAAGTATGTAGTGTTTTTTTTTTTTTTACTTTTAGCATGGTAACCAGGGTAAACATCGGGTTACTAAGCGCGGCCCTGCGCTTAGTTACCCGATGTTTACCCTGGTTACCAGTGAAGACATCGCTGGATCGGTGTCACACACGCCGATCCAGCGATGTCTCCAGGGAGTCCAGCGACGAAATAAAGTTCTGGACTTTCCTCAGCGACCAACGATCTCCCAGCAGGGGCCTGATCGTTGGTCGCTGTCACACATAACGATTTTATTAACGATATCGTTGCTACGTCACAAAAAGCAACGATATCGTTAACAATATCGTTATGTGTGAAGGTACCTAAAGGTACTGTCACACTAGACGATATCGCTAGCGATCCGTGACGTTGCAGCGTCCTCGCTAGCGATATCGTCCAGTGTGACAGGCAGCAGCGATCAGGCCCCTGCTGGGAGATCGCTGGTCGGGGAAGAAAGTCCAGAACTTTATTTCGTCGCTGGACTCCCCGCAGACATCGCTGAATCGGCGTGTGTGACACCGATTCAGCGATGTCTTCACTGGTAACCAGGGTAAACATCGGGTAACTAAGCGCAGGGCCGCGCTTAGTAACCCGCTGTTTACCCTGGTTACCAGCGTAAAAAAACAAACAGTACATACTTACATTCAGCTGTCTGTCCCTTGCCGTCTGGTTCCTGCCTTGACTGCTGGCCGTAGTGAAAGCAGAGCACAGCCACAGCGGTGAGTCACCGCTGTGTGACTCACCGCTGTGCTGTGCTTTCACTTTCACTTTGCGGCCAGCAGTCAGTGCAGGAACCAGACGGCAAGGGACAGACAGCTGAATGTAAGTATGTACTGTTTGTTTTTTTACGCTGGTAACCAGGGTAAACAGCGGGTAACTAAGCGCGGCCCTGCGCTTAGTTACCCGATGTTTACCCTGGTTACCGGGGACCTCGGGATCGTTGGTCGCTGGAGAGCGGTCTGTGTGACAGCTCTCCAGCGACCAAACAGCGACGCTGCAGCGATCCGGATCGTTGTCGGTATCGCTGCAGCGTCGCTAAGTGTGACGGTACCTTAAGTATGTACTGTTTGTTTTTTTTACGATGGTAACCAGGGTAAGCATCGGGTTACTAAGCGCGGCCCTGCGCTTAGTTACCCGATGTTTACCCTGGTTACCAGTGAAGACATCGCTGAATCGGTGTCACACACGCCGATTCAGCGATGTCTACGGGGAGTCCAGCGACGAAATAAAAGGTACCTTCACACATAACGATATTGTTAACGATATCGTTGCTATTTGTGACGTAGCAATGATATCGTTAATGAAATTGTTCTGTGTGACAGCGACCAACGATCAGGCCCCTGCTGGGAGATCGTTGGTCGCTGAACAAAGTCCAGAACTTTATTTCGTCGCTGGATCTCCCTGGAGACATCGCTGGATCGGCGTGTGTGACACCGATTCAGCGATGTCTTCACTGGTAACCAGGGTAAACATCGGGTAACTAAGCGCAGGGCCGCGCTTAGTAACCCGATGTTTACCCTGGATACCATCCTAAAAGTAAAAAAAAACAAACACTAGATACTTACCTACAGCCGTCTGTCCTCCAGCGCTGTGCTCTGCACTCCTCCTGTACTGGCTGTGAGCCGGAAAGCAGAGCGGTGACGTCACCGCTCTGCTTTCCGGCTCACAGACAGTACAGGAGGAGAGCAGAGAAGCAGAGCGCAGCGCTGGAGGACAGACAGCGGTAGGTAAGTATCTAGTGTTTGTTTGTTTTTTTTACTTTTAGCATGGTATCCAGGGTAAACATCGGGTTACTAAGCGCGGCCCTGCGCTTAGTTACCTGATGTTTACCCTGGTTACCGGCATCGTTGGTCGCTGGAGAGCGGTCTGTGTGACAGCTCTCCAGCGACCAAACAGCGACGCTGCAGCGATCCGGATCGTTGTCGGTATCGCTGCAGCGTCGCTAAGTGTGACGGTACCTTAAGACCCCCACCACCAATTCAATATTGATGACCAACCAATCAATATCATTGCAACGAAGACTCGCTTCAATACAGGTTGACCATTGGCAATTGTCACGGTAAAATCCATATGAAAATCCTCATTTCATTCTGCAGTGCGTGATCGTTGCCTTACAATACATTTATCTATAACTTTTATTTTTCTGGCACATTGGACTAATGAAAGAATAACACGCCGTTTTCAATCTCTTTCCCTTGTTCTACTATCAGAGTACAAGGTTGGATGGGGAGGTGACATTTCCCTGCATATTCGGATGTGGTTGTACCCATGAGATGGGTAGACCTCCCTTTTATGGAGGTTCCCCGTGACGCGCTCTCCTGAAGGACTATATTTATTAGGGCCATATAATATACATGTCCAGTCGATAGCGGCTTTTTGTTCTGCGTATGAAGATTATTATCACGGTACATGAGTTATAAACTATGTACTTTATATTTGGTTGCCTTAGGAGGTTGCCATAAAAGACATCTGTCCGTAACCTCGTGCTTTGTTGACTGTAAACCTGCATGGTGGCGTCTCCTAAATAAGGGCGACGGGCGAAATACAGAAAAGCCTTTGTTTTATCGATTGTACTGTATGGCTGCTAGGCAAGACCTCCCGAAGTACTGCACCTGTTACTCTAAAAACGGCACTGTCTCGCTACAATACAGAGCGTCACATGGCACCTAATGGGACTCCATTAAGAGGATTCGCTTTTTCTTGGATTTATTTCAGGTGTAAGATTTGCTTCTTGGGATAATATGTTGCCTTGGTATTTGATTTTATTTTGCTACCAATATTTGAGGTTGGAGGTCTCTTTTTTTTTTTTTTTTTTTTTTTTTTTGGATCTTCTAATTATCCAGAGAATAGGAGCCCCCTGCTCATTTGGCATCCTAGAGAAAAGTAGTCAAGGTGGCTGTGCCAAAGCCCCGATCTCTCCATTGTAGGGTGTAAGAATTATAGAAAAATGCCAAGTGTTTCGTATCCCCGATAATAATCTAGAGAGCCACATTCATACAGAATCCTCTATTTCTGGGGAGGATGGGCGCCAGCAAAGCATGTGGACCCCAGGAGGCACGTTGTGCACCTCTGGTGTTGAAGCTCCAAATATGAGACTTTAAGGGTCTTTGCTCAGATAATCCCCAGTAATGAAAACGTCTCTTAAGAGTTTACTAATTTAGTCAGATGTTGCCTAAAAAGTGAAGTCCCAAATGTCTTTTATCACTAATTCCAGCATGGTAAAGGAGTAACCTCTTATCCCTGCTGTGTGATGGCAGAATTCTCAATCATGGCGGCACTAGTCACTTTCGTACATCGGCCCATCACAAGCTTATGGCTTCTAGACATACGTCTGACCTTCCTGCATTGTTCCATCTCGCGGATCCGATATTTCACCGTTCTGTAGGGTTGGTGACTTTGGCACGGCCTGTATTCCAGGACGCCCCTGGCAGACGACCAGTGCGTACACATGGATCTGTGCACATAATAGAAAGCAAACAATGGTGTATTTTCAGTTCTAATCTTTAAAATGCCACTAAGCTTTTAATAAGGGCACAATCCAACATGAACGTCTACAAGCAGGTGAAATGTATCGTCCAAGGATCAGGATTGGCAAATAAAGACTCCGCACTTTCATTAGAGGCAGCATTCCCCTTCTACTTCCCTACAGACTGAGTTTGTTCGCTGCCGACATCCATACTGCGCTCCTAAAGTCGGCTTGGTTAGTAAAATGGTAAGAATACATTAATGTCAGCAGATCCTGCTTTTTTTGGCTGGGTCTGTCGGTGATGTAATGTGAATAGGTGCCTGTTAGACCTGCTTTTTGCGCCTCCTCCTAGGTTGGTAAATCAAGCATATTTGGATCAATTTCCCAACAGCTGTAATGCAGATATAATGCCCGGATCTCCCACGGTTCTACTGACCTGAGCTTGGATCGCCACAGGACTGCTATCAGATAGCCATGGCGTGGTGACGATACTGTATGAGTGCAATTAAATGCTTACCGATCACCGTCGTCTTTCCAGCGCCGCGTCGGTCATCTTTTCACTTATGGCTGAAATTCCAGCTCGCTAGATCACACTGGTTTGTGAGAATGGGAAGTCGTTTTTTACAATACAAGTCTGACTGTCCATGGGAAAGATTCTTTTATCTGTCTTTTTTGAGCTCTGCTCACCTGATTTATAACTGTAGATGAGATCAGTCGATTTTTTTTTTTTTTTTTTTTTTTTTTTTTAAATTTTTATTTTTGCAGAGAATGAATGTGCTTGCAAACTTTTTAATGAAGCCTAATTGCGAAAGTTATTTTAGCCCCAAATACATTTGGTATTAAAAAGTATCGGTCAGCAGATTTTTGCTACCCCCATCTGAGAGCAGCATAATGTAGGAGCTGAGACCCCCAATTCCAGCAATGTCACTTATTGAGTTTCTTGTTTTATTAATCCCTGTTTTTCTGTTGTAGATCTAGCAGAGCTTGAGTGCTGTGCCCTGTATAACCCCGCCCACACACCACTGTTTGGCAGCTTCCTGTGATGACAACAGCTTTCTGCCTATGCACAGTGTACACAGAAAGCTGCCAATCTGTGGTTGGGGTGAGGTTTGACTACCTAGCAGCAGGTTTACTAGTCCCCTAGTGATAATCTCATGTTGATAAAACACTATTTTTTTTTTTTTAATCAAAACTACAGCAAGCAGCCCAGTAAGTGACACATTGCGAGACTCAAGGTCTCTGGCCCAACATCATGCTGCTCTCAGATTAGGTCGCAAAAAAAACTGCTGACAAATCCCGGTTAGGTTAAAATTACAATAAAGCCATATAAATTCCGCCTCCAATTAAAAAAAAAAAAAAAAAAAATCATGCGGTTGAAATTGTTAACCCCTTTCTGACATCGGACGTACTATCCCGTCGAGGTGGGGTGGGCCCCCATGACCACGGACGGGATAGTACGTCCAGCGCGATCGGCGGCGCTCACGGGGGGAGCGCGGCCGGGTGTCAGCTGCCTATCGCAGCTGATATCTGGCACTATGTGCCAGGAGCGGTCACGGACCGCCCCCGGCACATTAACCCCTGGCACACTGCGATCAAAGATGATCGCGATGTGCAGGGAAGCACCGCGCATGGAGGGGGCTCCCTGCGGGCTTCCCTGAGCCCCCCGCAGCAACGCGATGTGATCGCGTTGCTGCGAGGGTCTCACCTCCCTCCCTGCTTGCTCCAGGCCCGGACTCAAGATGGCCGCGGATCCGGGTCCTGCAGGGAGGGAGGTGGCTTCACAGAGCCTGCTCAGAGCAGGCACTGTGAAGCCTGCAGTGCTGCATGTCAGATCAGTGATCTGACAGAGTGCTGTGCAAACTGTCAGATCACTGATCTGTGATGTCCACCCCCCCCCCTCCCCCCCCCCCCGGGACAAAGTGAAAAAAAAAAAAATTCCAAATGTGTAAAAAAATAAATAAAAAAAAATATTCCTAAATAATGAAAAAAAAATATATAATATTCCCATAAATACATTTCTTTATCTAAATAAAAAAAACAATAAAAGTACACATATTTAGTATCGCCGCGTCCGTAACGGCCCGACCTATAAAACTGGCCCACTAGTTAACCCAGTAAACACCGTAAGAAAAAAAGAAAAAACGAGGCAAAAAACGACGCTTTATCATACCCCCGAACAAAAAGTGGAATAACACGCGATCAAAAGGACAGATATAAATAACCATGGTACCGCTGAAAGCGTCATCTTGTCCCGCAAAAAACGAGCCGCCATACAGCATCATCAGCAAAAAAATAAAAAAGTTATAGTCCTGATAATAAAGCGATGCCAAAATAATTATTTTTTCTATAAAATAGTTTTTATCGTATAAAAGCGCCAAAACATAAAAAAATGATATAAATGAGGTGTCGCTGTAATCGTACTGACCCGAAGAATAAAACTGCTTTATCAATTTTACCAAACGCGGAACGGTATAAACGCCTCCCCCAAAAGAAATTCATGAATAGCTGTTTTTTGGTCATTCTGTCTCACAAAAATCGTAATAAAAAGCGATCAAAAAATGTCACGTGCCCGAAAATGTTACCAATAAAAACGTCAACTCGTCCCACAAAAAACAAGACCTCACATGACTCTGTGGACCAAAATATGGAAAAATTATAGCTCTCAAAATGTGGTAACGCAAAAAATATTTTTTGCAATAAAAAGCGTCTTTCAGTGTGTGACGGCTGCCAATCATAAAAATCCGCTAAAAAACCCGCTATAAAAGTAAATCAAACCCCCCTTCATCACCCCCTTAGTTAGGGAAAAATTAAAAAAATGTATTTATTTCCATTTTCCCATTAGGGTTAGGGTTGGGGCTACAGTTAGTTAGGGTTTAGATTACATTTACAGTTGGGAATGGGGTTGGGATTAGGGTTAGGGGTGTGTCTGGGTTAGAGGTGTGGTTAGGGTTACTGTTGGGATTAGGGTTAGGGGTGTGTTTGGATTAGGGTTTCAGTTATAATTGGGGGGTTTCCACTATTTAGGCACATCAGGGGCTCTCCAAAAGCGACATGGCGTCCGATCTCAATTCCAGCCAATTCTGCGTTGAAAAAGTAAAACAGTGCTTCTTCCCTTCTGAGCTCGCCCGTGTGCCCAAACAGGGGTTTACCCCAACATATGGGGTATCAGCGTACTCAGGACAAATAGGACAACAACTGTTTGGGTCCAATTTCTCCTGTTACCCTTGGGAAAATACAAAACTGGGGGCTAAAAAATAATTTTTGTGGGGAAAAAAAAGATTTTTTTATTTTTACGGCTCTGCGTTATAAACTGTAGTGAAACACTTGGGGGTTCAAAGCTCTCACAACACATCTAGATGAGTTCCTTAGGGGGTCTTTCCAAAATGGTGTCTTGTGGGGGGTTTCTACTGTTTAGGTACATTAGGGGCTCTGCAAACGCAATGTGACACCTGCAGACCATTCCATCTAAGTCTGCATTCAAATGGCACTCCTTCCCTTCCGAGCCCTCCCATGCGCCCAAACATTGGTTTCCCCCCACATATGGGGTATCGGCGCACTCAGGACAAATTGGACAACAAATTTTGGGGTCCAATTTCTCCTGTTACCGTCGGGAAAATACAAAACTGGGGGCTAAAAAATAATTTTTGTGGGAAAAATTTTGTTTTATTTTTACGGCTCTCCATTATAAACTTCTGTGAAGCCCTTGGTGGGTCAAAGCACTCACCACACATCTAGATATGTTCCATAGGGGGTCTACTTTCCAAAATGGTGTCACTTGTGAGGGGTTTCTACTATTTAGGTACATTAGGGGCTCTGCAAACGCAACATGGCGTCTCATCTCAATTCCTGTAAATTTTGCATTGAAAAGTCAAACGGCGCTCCTTCCTTTCCGAGCTCTCCCATCCGCCCAAACAGTGGTTTACCCCCACATTTGGGGTATAAGCGTACTCAGGACAAATTGTACAACAACTTTTGGGGTCCAATTTCTTCTCTTACCCTTGGAAAAATAAAAAATTGGGGGCGAAAAGATAGTTTTTGTGAAAAAATATGATTTTTTTTATTTTTACGGTTCTACATTATAAACTTCTGTGAAGCACTTGGTGGGTCAAAGTGCTCACCACACCTCTAGATAAGTTCCTTAGGGGGTCTACTTTCCAAAATCGTGTCACTTGTGGGGGGTTTCAATGTTTAGGCACATCAGGGGCTCTCCAAACGAAACATGGCGTCCCATCTCAATTCCAGTCAATTTTGCATTGAAAAGTCAAATGGCGCTCCTTCGCTTCCAAGCTGTGCCATGCGCCCAAACAGTGGTTTACCCCCACATGTGGGGTATTGGCGTACTCAGGACAAATTGTACAACAATGTTTGAGGTCCCTTTTCTCCTGTTACCCTTGGTAAAATAAAAAAAATTGGAGCTGAATTAAATTTTTTGTGAAAAAAAGTTGAATGTTCATTTTTATTTAAACATTCAAAAAATTCCTGTTAAGCACCAGAAGGGTTAATAAACTTCTTGAATGTGGTTTTGAGCATCTTGAGGGGTGTAGTTTTTAGAATGGTGTCACACTTGGGTATTTTCTATCATATAGACCCCTCAAAATGACTTCAAATGAGATGTGGTCCCTAAAAAAAAAAATGGTGTTGTAAAAATGGGAAATTGCTGGTCAACTTTTAACCCTTATAACTCCCTAACAAAAAAAAATTTTGTTTCCAAAATTGTGCTGATGTAAAGTAGACATGTGGGAAATGTTACTTATTAAGTATTTTGTGTGACATATCTCTGTGATTTAATTGCATAAAAATTCAAAGTTGGAAAATTGCGACATTTTCATAATTTTCGCCAAATTTCCATTTTTTTTCACAAATAAACGCAGGTACTATCAAAGAATTTTTACCATTGTCATGAAGTACAATATGTCACTAGAAAACAATGTCAGATTCACTGGGATCCGTTGAAGCGTTCCAGAGTTATAACCTCATAAAGGGACAGTGGTCAGAATTGTAAAAATTGGCCCGGTCCATAACGTGCAAACCACCCTTGGGGGTAAAGGGGTTAAAAACTCATCTGCTTTGCTGGCACTGTTTTATTTGCAAAAAATCCACACCAAATACTCAGGCTGTGTGCACACGTTCAGGATTTCTTGTGGGTTTTTTTGCATAGCTTATTCAGTAAATTAGATAATTTGCTTGAATTTTATGTCAAATTTTTTTTTGCAGAGTGGTGGTAATAACTGCAGAGTCAAACCACAACTATGACTTTACTTCCTACGTTGCTGGTGAAATCTTAATGTACTTTTGGGCAAGGTTTTAACAAAACAGTGTATGGGGTGGGAAAAAAAATGAAAAGCTCTCCAAACAGTCGTTTCTTTACCATTTTTCCATCTTTTTGAGTCCTGTTTGGCTGCGGAGCTGCTGCACTTTTGTGCTCTTGTTTTCGGAGTCCTATCAATGGAACTACTCCACTGATTTGAATTGCAGATTTCGGCGTAGCTTACTGCTGCTCTCTGGGCGTATCCTGTGCCTTTTGCTATAGGGAAAATAGGTTTCTGCCTTGACACGCACTTGAGGGAAAAATGTGTTAAATTGATGGCTATGCCGTCCCAGTTAAAATAAGACCAATGTAATTTCTCGTCTGATGCCTGAACATGGGAATGCGTGTAACCTGCCTGTGCAGATCTCGGCATGCCTCTCACCGGGGTGTATGGATGCTGTGGTTACACCGCCTCTGTGCTGGAGGTTTTCTGATTCTCGTATTGGTGCAAACATGGGAAAACAATGTTCACGGATACTTTGTTGTTGAGCAGGTGGAGCTGTACTGGTCTATAAAGTAATAGGTGAGAATAGTCACAGTATCGGACTACTATGCAGCATGGTAGAAACCCTGGGACTTAAGGGTTGTCCACTTTTCAGGACACTTGTTTTTTAATGCGTGTAATGGGTGCTAACAATTATTTTTTTTCAATTGGGTTTTATTTCAAACATTTTTTGCATAGTTTGCCTTCTATAGCCCCTGGGTTGCGCTGTAGCTGGCAACAGAACGTGTTCACAGAGAATCCGTCCGAGAGCTCGCTAATGACCTCTGGGGAGGGTTGGAACATTTCTGTTTTTTTCTGAGCTCCTCTCAACTGATTTATGACCACAGACCATGTTACTGGTGAATGTGCAGGGAAAACCTGTAAAAGCCAAATGGTGCAGCGTTCTTAGTGAAATCCCAATTGTCGGAAAAGATTTGGGCCCAAAGGATGATAACAGAGAAATGGTCTGTGGTCACCCCATGCTGAACCACACCTATAAATACCATGTCTCTGTTCTCATCCTTTTTGACTGTTTTGGTCACTTTTGCATTTTGTAATTGATCTCACCCCTATAGGTACAGTACAGTAGCATGAGGCGGTGTCTACAATCCACAGAAATTGCTCAGGTAGTGCAGCTCATTCAGGATGGTACATCAATGCGAGCTGTGGCAAGAAGGGTAGCTGTGTCTGTCCGCACAGTTTCCAGAGCATGGAGGAGATACTAGGAACGTGGAGGGGGCCATAGGAGGGCAACAACCCAGCAGCAGGACCGCTGCCTCCTCCTTTGTGCAAGGAGGAACAGGAGGAGCTGTGCCAGAGCCTTGCAAAATGACCTCCAGCAGGCCACTAACATCCATGTATCTGCTCAAACTGTCAGAAACAGACTCCGAGAGGGTGGTCTGAGGGCTTGACATCCACAAGTGAATGTTGAGCTTACAGCCAAACACCGTGCAGGACGCTTGGCATTTGCCACAGAACGCCAGGACTGTCAAAGTCGCCACTGGCGCCCTGTGCTCTTCACAGATGAAAGCAGGTTCACACTGAGCACAAGTGACAGACGTGACAGAGTCTGGAGACGCCGTGGAGAGCGATTTGCTGCCTGCAACATCCTTCAGCATGACCGGTTTGGCATTGGGTCAGTAATGGTGTGGGGTGGCATTTCTTTGGAGGGCCGCACAGCCCTCCATGTGCTCGCCAGAGGTAGCCTGACTGCCATTAGGTACCGAGATGAGATCCTCAGACCCCTTGTGAGACCATATGCTGGTGCGGTTGGCCTGGGTTCCTCCTAATGCAGGACAATGCCAGACCTCATGTGGGTCGAGTGAGTCAGCAGTTCCTGCAAGATGAAGGCATTGATGCTATAGACTATCCTGAATCCAATTGACTACATCTGAGATATAAGGTCTCGTTCCATCCACCAGCTCCCCATATATTTAAATCAAAAGAAATGAAATAAATATATTTTTAGTGTCTTAATGTGGTGTGTGTGTGTAATAAATATATATATTTTATTACGCGCACACAGCTCATAAAATGAAAAAAGAACATTATAACACTAAAAAAATAAAATATTTTATTTTGCTTTACTACACCTGACTTATTCATAGAGAATAAAAAATCATATTTAAAATAAACATAATACAATGTTATTTTAAAAATATATATAATACAGCTGTGTAAAATAAATGGTTATGCCTTTGGTAATCACATGGAGGGAAGAAAACAAAACTGAGTACAGTAAGATTGAGGTTTTTACTTGCATGCAGTTTTTGAGCCGAAGTCAGGAGTGAATCCAAAAAAAGGGGGTGTAAAGAAGCTTTTCTGTAGTGTATCCACTCCTATGTGTGGAACAAAACCTACCACAAGACCATTCATCTATCCGGATATAGAAGTTTTTGTCCTATTCCTAATGTACCAGGATGGTGTGATCATCTTATCCTGAAGGGTTATTTCATGGATAATTTTTTTTTTTTTTTATGCTTAATATTCTACAGCTTAACAGTACGTGCGCAAGATCAGGAATTGCTGCGGTTTTGACGCTGCGTATATATGCAGCATCAAAACCGCAGCTGCCAGGTGGTACAGCATAGCGGATGGATATGCGTAGACGCTCGCGGAGACTGACACGTGGCGCGTCTTTCAGGACCGCAGAACGCTTGTATATTTCATCTATATCTTCTAGATAATTGTATAAGCTGCAAACTATACATGTCATATAGATAGAGCAATGTCTAAATCTGTATGATAAGGCGCAGCTTCATTATCTGGATAGAAATGTCTCTGGACATTCTCCGAAAGGGAGAGTTCAGATTTCTGATTTCTACAATGTGGAGTGTTCTTCTTATTTGTTCCTGGAGATGTGACATGGTGTTGGGCTGTTTATGAGATTCACCGGTGCTTAGTTTCTGCTCAATGGTCACCCGGGGGAGTGTTTTTGCTTATTTTTGGGGGGTTTCCCCAGGGCGTGAGAAGTCTGCAGGATATTTTTCTCACGTCTGTCCAATGTGAAATATTTCATACATGTATTAATATTGTATGACACCGTTATCTTGCTTTTTCTTTGCGGTATGTGTAACATGTTTTCTTGACATTTCGTACATGCAAGCACATTCCTATACTTTGTACAAACACCTCCGGGCCGATTATGTTCCCCTCCCCACTATGCAGAATGTTTTCTGATCGTGTGCAATTGGATAAATGATGGAACGACTAATATCACTCGCTATTACTGAAGTAGAGCGTGGGAGGCATAGTGTTATGTGGTGGGTATTGCTTCTGACCTGGTCATGGCGATGATGGATTGTGACAGTCTAGGCCAATATCTGCCCCTTATGGTCTTTAATTTGTATATCTTCAGTTCTGGGACCCAGAAGAAACATGTGGGACAGTATCTCCTGCACCTTGGCGCAAATGTCAACTGTGATTGACGGCCACACTGCTGCACCAAATCCGTAAAATGTCGTAAATGCAGCAGATTGTCTTCAGAGGCTCACACTAAAATATGCAGTAGCAATCTTTTTCCGATTACTGCATTTTTATTGCTTCTTTATTTATTTATTATTAGTGTTTTCACTGAGTCTAGTGATTGGTTGCAGCGGTCATGTGCGCTGTGGTCCTGATGTGACCGCTGCAGCCTGTAAACGGTCATCGGCGGCTGGAGCGGGGGAGAGCGAGTATTCCTGAACTTGTTAATTCTTAACATCCACAAGCCTACGGGCTGAACACAACGTTGAGACGTAAAGATCAGATTCTCATTCACAGACATTTCTGTAGCTAAAGTGCCACTTATAAATGTACAAAGCTCGTCAATAGTGACTGCCCGGGGGGCCACATGTCTGACCTGCTACACATTTTCGGGCATACAGGAATATAGTCCACTAGTAGAAAGGAGTGTTAATGTAGCTAAATGTTAGAAAAGTTAAGATGTTTATTTATGAATATAAACCTTATAATAAAAAACAAATTGATTAAATATTACAGAACGAACAGTTCTCTTGCATACGGTTGAGAAGTATGCCCGGTATGGCAGCATGTATGGTGGTCCGTCCTCCACCGATCATACGTTGATGACACCATTTATTATAGGCAAACGAGTGTCATTTTTGGACCCTCCACCCTTCAAGGTCACTGAGGTCAAGTCTCACAGGTTAAATAGAGATGTGTAAATTATAGTAGCAGCTGTAAGGTTTTATTAGCTGACGAGTACTTTTTTTTTTTTTTTTTTTTTTCAATGTTCCTATAAACCGGATCTCTTTCCTGTAATTTCATGGTGCCATTTTTTACAACTGCTGCTCCTAAAGAAATTGCATAAAGGCCTGCCATAGAATGGTAAAAAAAAAATCGGACAGCGCGGTGGCTCAGTGGTTAGCACTGTTGCTTTGCAGCAGGGTTCAAATCCCACCAAGGACAACATCTGCAAAGAGTTTGTATGTTCTCTCCGTGTTTGCGTGGGTTTCCTCCGGGTTCTCCGGTTTCCTCCCACATTCCAAAGACATACTGATAGGGAATCTAGATTGTGAGCCCCATTGGGGACAGTGATGATAATGAAAAGTTATGAAGAACTAATGGCGCTACATAAGCAAGGCATAATAAATAGAAAATCATAAAGCCGCAGTCCATGCGCGATCCCGTCCTGCAATGTGTTGTCACGCTGAGTTTTTATTATTGTAACGCTTCGATTCCCTGTTTCCCCAGTCACTTTGGTTGTAGTTGCTTTCCTGTCTGTATACGCCAGTAGACTTATGTCACCGTCCATCATCCACCTCTAATTACCATACCTATCGTACATACTCCTCTATGCACCACCATATTTGTGCTGGGTGTACCAAGCTTTGTCTGATGTCATCTTTGATTATTAGTTGATTTTTCTCCTCGTCGCCACTATAAACAGCATTACCTAACAAGTCGTCTTCTTCTCGTCCCGTTCTCCTCCCCCCGTGACCGCTCCCTGTGAAACGAGACATGTGATTTTCTCCATGGAACCTGTATTTCTGGTTTTTGGTGTAGCGTAGCTGATGCAATTAGATTTGACTTCTTCCAGGGGGAGGTTACACATGACTAGTCGTTAAATCATATTAATAGCCATGTGTATTTAGGTTCAGGGTACAAGACGTGTTGTGACCAAGATGTCACCCCCAAATTTGAAAAGCATTTTTGCCCTGAAGGCTGTTGTATTTCCATTGGAAAGAGGCTGACTTTAGTTTGTACCACTGGTAAAGTACACGCTGCACCTTCTTCAGGAACTCTGCCGTCCAAAGGCAATTTACTCGCCCAACACAGCGCACGTTGTTTCTCTCTCACCCGGACTATGGCTTCCCAAGGAAAATCCGAGAAAAAAATGTTTGGTTTTTATTGTGCACTTTGGTTGGGTGGAGGTTTCTTGGAAACATATAATCTCTTCACTCACCATTATATTAACCTAGATTTCCTATCAGTATGTCTTTGGAGTGTGGGAGGAAACTGGAGAACCTGGAGGAAACCCACGCAAACCGGGAGAGCATGCAAACTCCTTGCATATGTTGTCCTTGGTGGGATTATGAACCCAAGACCCCAGAGCTGCAAAGCAACTGTGCTAACCACTGAGTCACTGAACATATGCCAGACTTGGAGTCTACATATTTATCTTGGCAACCCAAATGTGTATGGAGACCTCCAAACTGTCGCCCAACAGATGTCGGGGGACATAAGGATCAGGAGGGTGGAATTGAATTGTCTGATTCTCCTGCTTTACGTAGATATGCTGCTTCCCAATAAGTCTGACAAGGGCTCTCTCATAGAAGGCACAGGAGTGTTCAACCAAGTCTACATTCCTGTGTCTGGGGAATTTGGAAGAGATGGCCGTCAGTCAAGACATAGTTTGACCTACAGTTAGCTGTCAACCAGACGCTCCTACACGTGCACGTTGGTCTCGGTTGAATGTGCATGTGTTCTCAATGAGAAGTATGGAATAAACCTCTCCTGACAGACACCGCCAATAGCCTCTCTCCTCCTATCAAAACCCTCAACATCTGCTGTACGTGGAAAGTCAGGGCACCCCCATACTTGTTACCCCGTATCAGAAACTGCATCCATATGAATAAGAGCATGCCTGTGCTATATGATATCTGTATGGCCTGCCTACAACAGCAACAGAGTGAATACGATTTTGCCTAATCTCCTCCATTCTTTAAAAAAAAAAAAAAAAATGCACATGAAATCTGGAGGTAAAATTGGTCGAAAAATACATGTCTCCCGGTAGAAAAATAAAAAGTATAATGTGCCCCCCCCCCCCCCAGGCGTCACCTTGGCATCTTTGCCTTGTCCTCTGCTGGACTCCATACAAACAGGATGGCGTCTCCGTATTGTTACAGATTCTCTATACGTTCCTCTCCAGTATATCGCTCACCTGGTGGGGTTGTGCGGTGGGCTAGTGATGGTGATTTGGAAACCACGAGCTGGTGCCTTCAGCCCTCCTGGTGCGGTTCGCTCCAGTCCAAACCTGCATCTCTGGACAGGTGCTGCCCAATCTTGAGCACTGCCTGCGTGAAGACCCCACTGTGTCCAATAAACAGAGTTAATCAACAAAAGCTACAAAAATGACAAAAAGGTGAACCAAATATAGACTATACGGTGTAAACAATCAATAGAAGAATAGGTATTCCCAAGATGAAGAAATTAAATATTGGTAACTGATGAGCGCAATCCTGGAATATACTATCAAGTCAAGTATTACATAGTGTGAAACACTCTCCTAAAATCACATAGATGGTAAATTCTCAGTGTGATGTGGTACCTCCATAGCAGGTGTCCTAATACGCGTTTCACCCTGCTTCATCTGGGGGCATCCGTTTCACCCTGCTTCATCTGGGGGCATCCTTCCCTTCCCCTATGAAGCAGGGTGAAACGTCTGTCTCCGGTCTTATCCATTAACTAAGACTTGTACAGTTCTAGATTTTATAGTAGTTTTTTTTTTATCTAAGTTCTCAAATATCAATTGCTTAAATGGCTTTAATGGTAGGAAAGATACAGCGCTTGTCTTATATTTTCTGATTTTTATTTCCTTCTAAGAAATTTTATATATTAAGTTATTTCTTCTCTTTACAACTCTACAGATGAACGTGAAGCAGTCCAAAAGAAAACATTTACCAAATGGGTCAATTCTCACCTTGCCCGCGTCACTTGTAGGATCTCTGATCTGTACAATGACCTGCGAGATGGAAGGATGCTGATCCGACTTTTGGAAGTACTCTCTGGAGAACAGCTGGTGAGTGGATCAATGAACGACAACTACTCATGTCTGCTCACAAGATTCTTTTTTAGCAATTAAAGGGGGATTTGCACTGAAAAATATATCAAGGGACCATGGTAACAAATTAAGGATTGTCCAAAGTGTCTCCTAACTGGAACCCCCTACTTGCATTCTGGGCGAAACCAGGCAGTCTTTCATTTTACAGCAGCACCACCACAGGGAAAATGAAGCATTGCATTCAAAATAATGGGTTTTCTCTGTAATACAGGATTGGTCCTCCAAGAGCAAAAGACACTTTTTGTAGCGTCTCTCCCTTCTGGCCTGAACATGGCACCCTATGTAAACCGGGAAACCTACTTGTAGGCAATTACTGCTACTAGTTTTCCTATAACGATGGTCACTAGATCCTAAATCTGTGATCCATATTTTCTATCTTGAGATGCAAAAAAAATTATGCACTTAACAGTAAAAAATATATAATAGATTCTGTTGTAAACTGTAGAAATTTCCTACATTTTAAGTGATGTGAGCAGATGGAGGGCAGATGTGCCATTAAGGTGTATAGGAAAGCGTGATGACACCTATAGGGCCATGTTGGTTGTCACGTACTGAATGGCTGCATGCATGTTCAACACCTCAACAAAATGTGCAATATATGTACATTTCCTGGAGATTTATAGATTTTGGAGAAATTCTGTTTTGCAATTACACCCACCAACACAATGCAGGATAAATACTCCGGATGATGGATTGCCATGAATTAACACATGTGGAATTATATACTTAATTTCAGTTGTTTCACACTTTTTTGTTATGTCTTATATTCTAGGTTCTTCAAAGTAGCCTCCTTTTGCTTGGATGACTGCTTTGTACATTCTTGGCATTCTCTTGATGAGCTTCAAGAGGTAGTCACCGGGAATGGTCTTCCAACAATCTTGAAGGAGTTCCCAGAGATGCTTAGCACTTGTTGGCCCTTTTGCCTTCACTCTGCGGCCCAGCTCACCCCAAACCATCTCGATTGGGTTCAGGTCTGGTGACTGTGGAGGCCAGGTCATCTGGCGTAGCACCCCATCACTCTCCTTCTTGGTCAAATAGCCCTTACACAGCCTGGAGGTGTGTTTGGGGTCATTGTCCTGTTGAAAAATAAATGATGGTCCAACTAAACGCAAACCGGATGGAATAGCATGCTGCTACGAGATGCTGTGGTACTCATGCTAGTTCAGTATGCCTTCAATTTTGAATAAATCCCCAACAGTGTCACCAGCAAAGCACCCCCACACCATCACACCTCCTCCTCCATGCTTCACGGTGGGGACCAGGCATGTAGAGTCCATCCGTTCACCTTTTCTGCGTCGCACAAAGACACGGTGGTTGGAACCAAAGATCTCAAATTTAAACTCATCAGACCAAAGCACAGATTTCCACTGGTCTAATGTCCATTCCTTGGGTTCTTTAGTCCATACAAGTCTCTTCTGCTTGTTGCCTGTCCTTAGCAGTGGTTTCCTACAGCTATGTGTACAAAGTCTCCTCTTAACACTTGTTGTAGAGATGTGTCTGCTGCTAGACCTCTGTGTGGCATTGACCTGGTCTCTAATCTGAGCTGCTGTTAACCTGCGATTTCTGAGGCTGGTGACTCGGATAAACTTATCCTCAGAAGCAGAGATGACTCTTGGTCTTCCTTTCCTGGGGCGCTCCTCATGTGAGCCAGTTTCTTTGTAGCACTTGATGGTTTTTGCCACTGCACTTGGGGACACTTTAAAAGTTTGCCCAATTTTTCGGACTGACTGACCTTCATTTCTTAAAGTAATGATGGCCACTCGTTTTTCTTTACTTAGCTGCTTTTTTTCTTGCCATAATACAAATTCTAACAGTCTATTCAGTAGGACTATCAGCTGTGTATCCACCGGACTTCTGCACAACACAACTGATGGTCCCAACCCCATTTATAAGGCAAGAAATCCCAATTATTGAACCTGACAGGGCACACCTGTGAAGTGAAAACCATTCCCGGTGACTACCTCTTGAATCTCATCAAGAGAATGCCAAGAGTGTGCAAAGCAGTCATCAAAGCAAAAGGTGGCTACTTTGAAGAACCTAGAATATAAGACATAACAAAAGGTGTGAAACAAATGAAATTAAGTATATAATTCCACATGTGTTAAATCATAGTTTTGATGCCTACAGTGTGAATGTACAATTTTCATAGTCATGAAAATACAGAAAAATCTCTAAATGAGTGTCCAAGCAAACTTCTGTGTGTATGTATATGTATGTATGTATATGTATATGTATATATATATATATATATATATATATATATATATATATATATATATATATATATATATTATTTTATAATTATATGTATATATGTCCAGCAGCGAAAATGTAGTGTAACTTCTGCAGCAGACATTGCAAGCGAATTTCAAGCTTCGCCTTGGCTGCAGCATTCATGTGACGGATGGCCGTGATCTTATCACTGCAGGAATCACTGGAGCGTTGATGCTGGAGTGAAAAGGGATCGGTGTGTTATTCTAGATTAATACCTGCTGTTGGACGAACTATTAAACCTCCACTCCACCCAAAAAAAGACAAACATAAAACAGTTTACAGAGCTTAATATTACTGTTTTTTTGTTATTGGGTTGTAAAAATGCAATCTTCATAGTTAGATAAATGACAATTCTGCATTCAAGGATGATCTGTATTTCCATTTTTGGCCAATTTTCAGAAGTATAGGTTCCAAAGATATACTGATAGGGAATTTAGATTGTGAGCCCCATCGGGGACAGCGATGATAATGTGTGTAAAGCGCTGCGGAATATGTTAGCGCTATATAAAAATAAAGATTATTATTTATTATTAAATATTAACAATTTTCCCATATTGTCAGGCCCCATGACTCCCATATTTTACATGAAGGGTGGATCTTACTTGGTGCAATTTTTGTTTTGATAGTTTTACACTGGGATTTAAATTTATCCTCGAGATCAAATATGTATACATGAGATGACATGGGTGTATGATCTCTATCCTTGATCAAGCTGAGGCTTCTGTGTTAGGCTAGGTTCACATTGTGTTAACGGTCTGCTGTTAATGCAAGTGCCGACATGACATCGCGCTAGCGCAGATAGAGCTAGCAGATGCTCTATCTGCGCTAGCAGTGACGGACCCGGAAACACTGCAGTCCGCGTCTCAGGGTCCGTCACTCAATGACGGCACATCGCTAGCACTCGCCCATTTTGGGCATGCGCTAGCGATGCGTCCGATATTGGGCTCAATGGCGGCATTAACGGACTGCGTTACGCCGCTGTGTAACGTAGTCCGCCTAATGGACGCATAAAACGCAGTATGAACCTAGCCTTAATGGATGACAAATAAATAAATAAATGAAAGCCAGCATGTCCAAAGTAGCCCGTCACATACACTCTATGGACGAAAGTATTGGAATATACAGTCATGGCCAAAAGTATTGACACTCCCTGCAATTCTGTTAGAGAATACTAATTTTCTTCCTGAAAATGATTGCAAACACAAATTATTTGGTATTATTATCTTCATTTAATTTGTCTTAAATGAAAAAACACACAGAATTGTCCTAAAGCCAAATTGGATATAATTTCACACCAAACAGAAAAAAGGGGGTGGACAAAGGTATTGGCACTGTTCGAAAAATCATGTGATGCTTCTCTAATTTGTGTAATTAACAGCACCTGTAACTTACCTGTGGCACCTAACAGGTGTTGGCAATAACTAAATCACACTTGCAGACAGTTGACATGGATTAAAGTTGACTCAACCGCTGTCCTGTGTCCTTGTGTGCACTACATTGAGCATGGAGAAAAGAAAGAAGACCAAAGAACTGTCTGAAGACTTGAGAAACCAAATTGTGAGGAAGCATGAGCAATCTCAAGGCTACAAGTCCATCTCCAAAGACCTGAATGTTCCTGTGTCTACCGTGCGCAGTGTCATCAAGAAGTTTAAAGCCCATGGCGCTGTGGCTAACCTCCCTAGATGTGGACAGAAAATAAAAATTGACAAGAGATTTCAACGCAAGATTGTGTGGATGTTGGATAAAGAACCTCGACTAACATCCAAACAAGTTCAAGCTGCCCTGCAGTCCGAGGGTACAACAGTGTCAACCCGTACTATCCGTCGGCGTCTGAATGAAAAGGGATTGTATGGTAGGAGACCCAGGAAGACCCCACTTCTTATCCCGAGACATAAAAAAGCCAGGCTGGAGTTTGCCAAAACTTACCTGAAAAAGCCTAAAACGTTTTGGAAGAATGTTCTCTGGTCAGATGAGACAAAAGTAGAGCTTTTTGGGCAAAGGCATCAACATAGAGTTTACAGCAGAAAAAGAGAGGCATTCAAAGAAAAGAACACGGTCCCTACAGTCAAACATGGCAGAGGCTCCCTGATGTTTTGGGGTTGCTTTGCTGCCTCTGGCACTGGACTGCTTGACCGTGTGCATGTCATTATGAAGTCTGAAGACTACCAACAAATTTTGCAGCATAATGTAGGGCCCAGTGTGAGAAAGCTGGGTCTCCCTCAGAGGTCATGGGTCTTCCAGCAGGACACTGACCCAAAACACACTTCAAAAAGCACTAGAAAATGGTTTGAGAGAAAGCACTGGAGACTTCTAAGGTGGCCAGCAATGAGTCCAGACCTGAATCCCATAGAACACTTGTGGAGAGATCTAAAAATGGCAGTTTGGAGAAGGCACCCTCCAAATATCAGGGACCTGGAGCAGTTTGCCAAAGAAGAATGGTCTAAAATTCCAGCAGAACTTTGTAAGAAACTCATTGATGGTTACCGGAAGCGGTTGGTCGCAGTTATTTTGGCTAAAGGTTGTGCAACCAAGTATTAGGCTGAGGGTGCCAATACTTTTGTCTGGCCCATTTTTGGAGTTGTGTGAAATTATCAATGTTTTGCTTCATTCTCTTGTGTTTTTTCATTTAAGACAAATTAAATGAAGATAATACCAAAGAATTTGTGTTTGCAATCATTTTCAGGAAGAAACTGAGTATTATCTGACAGAATTGCAGGGGTGTCAATACTTTTGGCCATGACTGTATCTTAAACATTGACTTCAAGATTTAAATTCGGTCCTGTTACCACGGGTGTATAACGTATGGCCCCATTGCCTTCCCACTGGTGTATAACCTCCGGTTTCTCGCTGTGCCTTCTACCTTCACGAACATGTGACAGAACGATTTATAGTAAAGAGGTCACCGATACCAGCGCGGTCCTGTAATAGGAGCCACCAGTGTACCAAGTCCGTTCACGACATTTCTTCCTTTTTTAAATCCTCTAAAGATGGCTTAGGCTAGGTTCACATTGCGTTAGTGCAGTCCGTTTAGTGCATACGCTAACGGACTGCGTTAACGCAATGTCCAAAAAGGATCGCGTTTAGCGATCGCACTAGCGAGAACGGACACAAAACGCTGCAGACAGCGTTCGAGGTCCGTCAGAAAATAACGGAACATCGCTAACGTAACACATGCCAAAAATGGAATGCGTTAGGGATGCGTTACATACATTGCGGTCAATGGGTGCGCTAACGGATCCGTTACATTGCGTTAGTGGCGCTATGTAACGGATTCCGTTAGCGGATACCCACTAACGCAATGTGAACCCAGCCTAAATCAGAGAAAATAATGTTGCAGGAACTGCAGAGGACTGGGAATAAATTTTCTCTGAAGCCTCCTTTAGACAGTTTGGGACATCTGGAAAAATGATTGTCCAGAGAAGAAAAGTTGAGTGCTACCATGAGTCCTGGGTTTTGCCCACCAGTAAACCATCCTGTTTTTTTTTTTTTCTATGGAGGGGGCGCACTCACAATTTTGCCTAAAATTACTGCTATGAATAAATAGATCTAACTCTACTCCTAGACCAACTTTTTCTCCCACCATTCATGATGGAGACCATGTTACAAGGCAAAAGTAATAACTAAGTGAATCAAACCTTGAAATTTTCGGTCCATGGTCTGGAAACTCTCCAGATCTCACTTCCGCTAAGAAGTTGTAGTCAATCCTCAAAGTGGGAGGACAAAAAAAACTCGAGAAATTGTGATAAACTCCAAGCACTGATTAGGCAAAAAATGGTTACCATCAATCAGGATTTGGATCAGAAGCTGATATCCAGCTACCAGGGGTGTGTTGGAAAAATAAGGGTCAACACTGTAAATACTGAGACTTTACATAAACTAGATGTATGTGTCAGAAGTTTTAAAAACTTATGGATTGCTTATATAATTGTACTTCAGTGACCGTAGAAACAACCAACTAAAAGACGGAAAAACATTGAAGCAGAAAACTGAAAATCAAAATTTGTCTCAATCACAAAAACGTTTGGCCCTTGACTCTGGCACCTTTCGTAAGCCACTTTAAGGGAAAATAAAGTATCCCAGAAAGAAAGCGGTCTCTCTAGGTCCACCTATAGCTTGCCACCCCATAAGTCAATGTCTGAACCAAGGCTTGAGACATCACGGATTCACCAAACCAAAGACCATCATGTGTAGGGGATGCTGGTTCATGGCTGTTGCTCCTTGGGGGTGCAGAGTGGATCTGAGGAGACAAGTTGTTTGTTTTGTTTTTTTTTATCCTTTTGTATGAGATCTATGTTGTCCAGTTTCTGCAATCTGCTATGTCTTTCTTATCAGACTTTGTAAAACAGATTGACATTTGTTTTTGTACAGCCCAAGCCCACAAAAGGTCGTATGCGGATTCATTGCCTTGAAAATGTTGACAAAGCTCTGCAGTTCTTGAAGGAGCAGAAAGTCCATTTGGAGAACATGGGATCCCACGACATTGTAGATGGTAACCACCGTCTGACTCTAGGACTTATTTGGACGATCATCCTCCGTTTCCAGGTAGTAATAATTATTTTTTTTTCAAAATTGCTTCTCCCCTCCCTTAGCTAAACCATAAATCCACATTTCACTTTTTATAGGACACTTGCCTCTGCCATTTTTAATTTTCTGCTAGCATTACACAAATATTTCCCACACCATCAAGACTTGTACAATAATTGGATGCATTTGGATAATTTTCAGCCTAAAGCAGACCTGGGCAAGATGCGGCCCGCGGGCCGCATCCGGCCCGCCTGACGATTTTAAACGGCCCGCGGCACTGGCACAGCCGCCAGAGACAGTGAGGCTGCTGCGCGTCGCTACGCCAGGTTCCCCTTCCCTTCAGCCACTCCAGCGCCTGCGCGCCTTGCATTGAAACAGTGAGAGGCGCTGACCGCCGCTGGCACTTCCGCATCAGGGAAGCGCCAGCAGCGGGTGACGTCACTGAGTGTGACACAGGCTGCTGCGCCGGACGCTGGTGTTTTGTGCGGCTGTGTACTGCAACTTGTGGGGTCGGTCGGTGCCGGTGCTCCATACCGCAGCCGCGGGGACCAGGTAATGGAGCAGCGGCCAGCCCTGGGGGGGGGATGCAGATGGGGGCAGCACAAACCGGACCGTGGGCTGTGTGGGGCACAATTATCAGGAGTCAGGACAGTATGATGGGGGCATAAGTGACAAATCAGGACAGTATGGGCCCCATACTGTCCTGATTTGTCACTTGTGCCCCCATCCATACTGTCCTGATTTGTCACTATGGGGGTACAAGAGACAAATCAGGACAGTATGGGGGCATAAGTGACAAATCGGAACAGTATGGGCCCCATACTGTCCTGATTTGTTACTTGTGCCCCCATACTGTCCTGATTTCTCACTATGGGGGCACAAGTGACAAATAAGGACAGAATGGGGGCACAAGTGACAAATATTAGTCCGGCCCTCTAAAACCATCCAAATTTCTCATGCAGCCCCATGGCAAAATTAATTGCCCACCCCTGGCCTAAAGGATGCAATAAAATCACAAATGATGCTGCTTTTTGTCATTTGATTGTCATATGTTTACATGGAGCAACGGTTGGGTACGGCCATTTACACAAATGTCCATCTGCCCAATCATTGGCGAGAGGGAAAGGGCATGTCCCAGACCTCTGTATGTGTCCTTCTTGGTACTAAACTTGGGCACAACATTATTATATTATTTTTTTTTTTGTCTTTTCCTGAGCTCTTCTTTGATGTGGTCTGTGACCATAAATTAGCAAAGATGAGTTTCCAGCAAAATAAATAGCCAGTAAAAGCCAAATGGTGAACATTTTGAATGAAACCCAATTGCAAAAATAATGCATGTATTTAGGGATGCCATTATTTTTGCAATTGGGTTTCATTTAAAAAAAAAAAAGTTCACTGTTTGTCTTTTTTCTTTATTTTCTTTTTTTTGCATCAAACTCAACTTTGATGTTGTCTGTTGCCGTAAATCTGCAGACAGGAGCTCAGGAAAGGACAGAAAATATTTCCAAAGCCTCCCGTCATTCAATCAGAACGAGCTCAGCAATGGATTCTCAATTAACTAATTGTTAGAGAAAGAGAGAAATTCATTTTTTTTTTTTTTTTTTTTTATGACACCCAATTACAAAAATAATTATTAGCCCTAAATACATTTATTTAAAAAAATCTAAAAATCAGTTGTCACCCCAATGGAGGATAACCTCTTTAAGACCGGAGTCTGCTCAGCTCTGTGCTATGGAGCCATAGGCACGTCGTATGATGCCCCATATGGCGCAGTGATGGTGGTTGTCCCCTAGAAGCAGTTGAGGAGGTAATGCCTCTACAATAAATCATCTGATCATGTTGCAGAAGTTTTTTTTTTTTCTTCAAGTGTACTGTTGGGGGCCCCGTAACATAGTATTGGCGCCACCGTGCAGCCGTATGCGTGAAACCCAGAACTCTCATCCAGTAATGGGAAAGATCCCAGATTCAAGGAAATCCTGTGTTTTCTTGTAGATTCAAGATATTAGTGTAGAGACAGAAGACAATAAAGAGAAGAAGTCGGCCAAGGATGCCTTATTACTGTGGTGTCAAATGAAGACTGCCGGGTGAGCATTAAACAAATGAGCGGCTTTTCTATATTCCGTCATCTAATAAAATAAAAAAGAGAAAAGAAGAAAAATCTAATATCGCTCATGTCTATCCATGAGATAATCTGTGCCCGAAAATGTTTTCTGTTGTGTTCACGTGAAGTATTTGCATTGCAAACTAGAAGCTGAAAGTGTAGTTTACCAATGTAAAGTGTAATTTAATCTCTCCAGTTAGATGACGTTATGATATTCACATATATATTTTTTAAAGATGTAATTTGTGGCTGATGTCATTAAATGTTTTTTTTTCCTTTTGTTTTAGGTATCCAAATGTTAACGTACACAACTTCACAACAAGTTGGCGCGACGGGCTAGCATTTAATGCCATCGTGCACAAGCACAGGTCGGAAACTTAAAAAAAAAAATAATAACAATAGTACGTATGTATGTGTGTGTATGTGTGATATATATATTGATATATATATATATATATATATATATATATATATATATATATATATATATATATATATATATATATATATATTCTCTGATGTGCCATTTGAACTCCATCAATGTTTTTACTGTAGGAGAAGCTTTAAAGGGGTATTCCCATCTCCCATGCGATCTATTAGATCCTATCCCAATATGTAGTAGGTGTAATAATAATATTAGGGATAACCTCCAATTACAAATGTAGTACAGTTCTTCAGATTTTCTGTGTCGCTTATGTCATGCTGGGCATTGCAGTAGCTTAGGTATCCATGGTTACGACCACTAAAAGCGGTCTGTCACTATCTGAGTGGATGTCACCATGCACATCCACTTGAGCTACAGGTCCCTGTATTACTTGTGGTCGTTGTACAGATAAGTGCTTGTCTGGGATGACTGCGATGTATGAAGAGCTGTGATCTTCACATGAAGTCGTCTGATCTTGTTCTTATTCTCTCCAGGCCGGATATTATTGACTTTGACACTCTGAAGAAATCCAATGCTCACCACAACTTACAAAATGCATTCAACATTGCTGAGCGTGAGCTGGGCCTCACTAAGCTCCTGGATCCTGAAGGTAAATAACCTTTTGGCTTGGTTCACACTGGGGATATTTGCTTGAATTTAACTCAAGGATGAGCCCATTTTTTATTTATTTTTTTTTTTTATTTTGGTGCAGCCAAATAAATTTCGTTTCTGTATTTTTTTTTTTTTTTTTTTTAATATTATTATTACCATATATACTTGTGTATAAGCTGAGGCACCTAATTTTGCATTGAAAAACTCGGAAAATGTATTGACTCAATTATAAGCCGGGTATGCATTGTCCTCTCATCCTCATCCTTGTATGCATGGCTCCTTATTCCCATCCTTGTCTCCGTGGTTCCTCATCCCCATCATTGTATGCGTGGCGCCTTCTCCTCATCCTTGTATGCGTGGCTCCTTATTCCCATCCTTGCCTGCGTGGCTCCTTCTTCTCATCCTTGTATGCGTGGCTCCTTCTCCTCATCCTTGTATGCATGGCTCCTTATTCCCATCCTTGTCTCCGTGGTTCCTCATCTCCATCATTGTATGCGTGGCTCATTCTCCTCATCCTTGTATGCATGGCACCTTATCCCCATCCTTGCCTGCGTGGCTCCTTATCCTCATCCTTGTATGCGTGGCTCCTTATCCCCATCCTTGCCTGTGTGGCTCCTTATCCCCATCCTTGCCTGCGTGGCTCCTTCTCCTCATCCTTGCCTGTGTGGCTCCTTCTCCTCATCCTTGCCTGTGTGGCTCCTTATCCCCATCCTTGCCTGCGTGGCTCCTTCTCCTCATCCTTGTATGCATGGCTCCTTATCCCCATCCTTGCCTGTGTTGCTCCTTCTCCTCATCCTTGCCTGCGTGGCTCCTTCTCCTCATCCTTGTATGCATGGCTCCTTATCCCCATCCTTGCCTGTGTGGCTCCTTCTCCTCATCCTTGCCTGCGTGGCTCCCTTTCCCTATCCGTGTCTGCGTGGCTCCTTATCCCCATCCGTGTCTGCGTGGCTTTTTTTTGTTTTTGTCTTTTTTTTTTTTTTTTTTTTTTCTACATTTCCATTTACCACTTGGTATAATTCATATAAATAATGTGTAGGTTGGGAATACTAAGCCAACAAGTTGTAGAGTTGTTATATATTTGTAATAACCATTTTGGGGCACATTAAAAATTAGTCGGACGGAAAAAAGCAAATCGGCCGTTGCTTATCGTTTTTAATGTCGTTCTTTCTGCCCAAGCACTCAGGCATTTTTCCGCTGGTCTACTTTTTATGCCATTTTAACACCTTCCTATCGTATAAACAAAAAACTACTGTAAAAAGTTTGTATTTTGCAAGTGTGAAAAATACTTTTTATCTTTCCACACTTGTAAAATACAAATATATATATATATATATCGTTCACACGATCAGAAGGTGTTAAAATGGCATAAAAAGTAAACTAGTGACAAAAATGCCTGTTCCTGCATTTATGTAGCTATGCCATGTGTGTCATGTCCAAAATGATTGCGTTTGTATATGTATGGTATTTTTTTAAAATTGTATATAAAGTGGCGATGTCTTCATCGACTCTTGATAGACTGGAAACCTAAGTTTTCCTTCCTTCTTTTTTTTTTTTTTTTTTTTCCCCAAGACGTAAACGTAGACCAGCCAGATGAGAAGTCCATCATTACATACGTGGCCACATTCTACCACTACTTCTCAAAGATGAAGGCCCTGGCGGTGGAGGGGAAACGTATTGGCAAGGTACTTGACTTTTTTGTTTTTTCCTCTGGTAGATGAAGAGAATATTTTGGCATAAGTCATGTAGTCGGTCTTATTAGGCTCGGGGAGTGCCAGTTTCGGTACGTCTCTGGTGTATAATATTTGGTTATGTTGCGATACAATCTGCTTTATTGGATGATATAGGAGGGGAACGTTCTCGTTGATCGCTGTGGAGCTGTAAACTACACATATAAGTGTAACCTTTGTTTTAAGAATTTGGCTTTAAAATACTAGGTTGTCAAGGTAAAGCCGGGCCCAACCCAAGAAGGCAATTTATTAGAGAAATGCAGGATTATTATTGTGTGAATCGCCCTTCCTTATTGCTGCAGGTGCACTTTTTATATGACCCGCAAGACTACGTCATGCCGACTCGTCCTACAAATACACTTGTTTATTTTCATCACTTTCAGTCAAAGAGCCTAAAATTAAATTCTGGGACTAAGGTTTCATGCAAATCAGGGTATTTTTATATTTTGTTTTGGGGGGGGGGGGGGGGGTGTTAAAACGCAATATTGGAGGGTTTGTCGTTCAAGTAGGACCTTAATAATGAAATCCCAACCTACGGCCTTAATAAAAAAATAAAAAATATCTTGACGTTGCTTATGTTCTACCGTGCAATTTTGTAGGTGTTGGACCACGCGATTGAAGCAGACCAGCTCATTGAGAATTACGAGCGCCTGGCATCTGAGCTTCTACAGTGGATTGAGCAGATGATCATTACACTCAATGATCGAAAGTTGGCCAACTCCCTGAGTGGTGTGCAGAACCAGCTCCAAGCTTTCAACACTTACCGAACAGTAGAGAAGCCCCCCAAGTGAGTCCCACCCCCAGAATTGCTATGTAAAGCCTTATCTGAATAATGTTTTTGGGTTAGTCAGATACATTTTAACAAGTTTTGTCACACAAGGACAAAACTTTAGATTTGGTTATTCAATGGGTTGACCATGCCAATGCAAGAATGGTCCAAGTCCAACCAGAAAAAAAATGCTGTACGGGTGTTTAGATAAAGGGTTGACCCTTCTGGGAGAACACAACAACATTCTTAACGACCTGAGATATACATTTTTGTCACAGGCCGCATGTGGAGTGTAGGGAGCGGGATCAGGAGCTGAGCCTGCTCCATACCAGGCAGATGCTGGCCGTGTTGTACAGTCAGCATCTGCCTGGAACAGCAGTAACTGGATCTAGCTTTAACCATTTAAAGACTGCCCATTCTTGACAGTATTGTTTAAAAGGCCTGCGTGCCACTCATGCTCCGGTTGCCATCACAACCGGGGGTCTGCTTAAGGCCCCCATGACAAACATCTTGGGGTGTCATACAAAGCCCAATAAGCTATATATTATAATACAATAGTCTTGCAGTATTATAAGTGATCAAGATTCAAGTTGCTTAACTGGGATAAAAAAAAGTTAAATGCGCCCCCCACATTCCCCTATTTTCTTTGGTGAAAAGTAAGGAAATGAAAAAAAAAATTAACATATGTAGCATTGTCTGTAAAAGTCTGAATGCTCAAAAAATAATATAATTTAACAGTAAAAATAATTTAAACTGTTCAGTTAAAGGCCAGAATTCTTATGCCAGAATTGCCGTTTTTTCAGTTACTGCATTTATCCCACACAAAAAAATGCAATACAAAAATATATGAAACTGTGTCACATGTACCCCAAAATGGTATCATTAATAAACCTCAGCTCTGTGCATAAAAAAGTCAATGAGAAAAATGTATGGGTCTCAAACTCAAATGGTGCTGAATTTTCTTTTTCTCTCCCCGACACCCAAAAAATATAGTTTATTCCACCACAATAGTTTTTATTTTTTTTTTCTATTTTTCGGTACATCATATGGTAAAATGAATTGTTCCTGTAAAAACAAATCTTTGTACAGCTGTGTCGACAGGAAAAGTTATGGCCCTTCAAAGAAATTGAGGACAAAAGGAAATATTGTCCAGTCATGAAAGTGTTAAAGTTCAGTTGCATTAAAAAGTGAAATCCTAAATGACCATTTATCCACATGAAACCTTTTTGGGGGGCTTAGACGTCATCTGTGCTCACTTATACAAGGAAGGCACTCATGAGACCGCCCACTGGACTCCATTCTGCCAATTTGTGCTTCTACATCGGTGGCTGTGTGACGTCACCGGGTACATACATCATTCTGCTCCTATTACACCGGTAACATTGTAGGAGCCTGGACAAGTCTTGAAGATTTGAGGGATTTTATTAGACTTGAGCTGTTGGTTGATTGCCCGAGTCAACACCCTACCTGTGCATAAGCGACTCCTCATCAGCGCATGCAACCGGCTGTTCCTAATCCTGCACCCTTCACCCAGCCAAAACTTTACTAGGAGATATCAAAAGCATTTCCTCTCCCCTATAATCTTCTCTATAAATCTTCTGCTTTACACACCTTCCCCTTAGAAACTTCCAAGCTGTTTCGTTTCTTTCTGCATGCATCAAAATGGAAAAAAAAAGTGAAATAAACGTCTAACCGAATCTGTAAGAGAAATTCAAGAGAAAAATATATAGCTGCCTTTACAATCATACACCCCAAAAAGTTACATGAATAAAATATAAAAGAAATATGTATAGTGAAATACAATTTAATAATATTTATTATTGTGTAAGTGGAAAAATAAAATATATACGGTATGCATGTGACTTTTACTTTTTTTTATTTTACACATAATCAAATGAAAATATATATTTATTTAGATAAAAATGTGTATGTGTGTGTATGTATATATGTATATATGTGTATGTATGTGTGTATATATATATATATATATATATATATATATATATATATATATATATATATATATATATATATATATATATATATATATGTGTATATATCTATGTATGTACATATATATGTATGTGTGTATATATATATATATATATATATATATATATATATATATATATATATATATATATATATATATATATATATATATATATACATAATGTACGTACATATACTTTTTTTGCGTGGGGGAAAAAAAAAATGTAAAAGTCCATTTAAATTTTAACAATTACATATACGTCATGTATAATTTTTACATATGTAAAAAAAATCATATGTATACATATATAAAATAAACATATACCATGTATATAAAAAATACATGTCATGTATATTTTTTCACATATACATGATATATAATTTTTCATGTAATTTTTATTTTACTCATGTAAAATAAAGACCTGTATATGTAAAGAAAAATATATACCGTATATTATATATTTGTTTACATACTGTCTATATGGGGGTCACATGATCATAAGTGATTATAAAGGCAGAGATCTGCCTTGAATATTGATCGTAGGCCACAATAGTCTAGAGATGTTTATTGACCTCTATGGTGGAGTATAGCGGGCATGCTCTGTGACCTGTGCAGAGAGGAGGAGTAGGTGAGCTGTGACAGTCACCCACTGTGAATTCTTGGTCCTGAGTTCTCTACATATCTTTCATTGCTGTGATGATTATTCTGTAATAACTGGTATAAAATATAGCACAGTATTGGAACCATCCCGTTATATATGTGACTTGTGCGTGTATAGAATCATTTTGTGGTTTCGTAGATGGCGGCAGCTGTACTGTATCACTTGTATCTTGATATGTGGTTTCAGATTCACAGAAAAAGGAAATTTGGAAGTTCTCCTCTTTACCATACAGAGTAAAATGAGGGCAAACAATCAAAAGGTCTATACCCCGAGGGAAGGAAAACTCATATTTGATATAAACAAGGTACAGATTAATTATCACTTCCGCTACTTTGAATCATTTTCTTTTTAAAGGTTATACATCTTCTTGTGACACTATCACACAATTTACTTTACTTTTTTTTTTTTTTTTTTGTTCCCAGGCTTGGGAGCGGCTGGAGAAGGCAGAACATGAGCGAGAGCTTGCCTTGCGTGATGAGCTGATTCGCCAGGAGAAATTAGAGCAGCTAGCGGCAAGATTTGATCGGAAGGCAGCCATGAGGGAGACCTGGCTCAGTGAGAATCAGCGCCTCGTGTCACAGGTATTTACGGTTTCTTGAGTCATTTTTGGATTTTTTTTTTTTTTTTAAATCCTTCATTATTTCATCAGTTGCACCATAAGTGGTTGAAGGGGTAGACCGAACTCTCTCCTGTCTGCGGGCTTTGTAACAACTCGCTGATTGCAAGGGGGTCAGTCCTTGGTTCCTCTCCCAGGAAGACTAGTACAATGTGATGATCCATTAGAATAGAGCGGTGGCCACTCTATTCATTGTTTATGCCAAAAGTGGCTTAGTGCAATATTCTGGTGTCTCCAGCAGGCCCATATTCTGTGCCGTTATGTGGCTTTTCAGAAACCCATTCTCCCAATCAGTGGAGGTCCCAGCGATTGGACCACCGAGGTAGCCAGTTTCTTACGCAAAGACCACATGCTTGCAATCACTTTGGGTATGTGAGCTTGTAAACCGTGCTCTGAAGGTGGCCGGATCGCTGGATCTGACAATCTTCATTGCCCAATGCGCCATTCCGATGCTGCGGTGGCAAAGATGCCTCGATCGCCATTGGAACCATGCCTCTGGTCCGAACTGTCAATCAGGATGAGTGCACTGCCCCCCGGCAAGCAGAACGTTGAGAGGCAGAGTAGCAGTGTGCTCTCAAAGATAGAAGATGAGAACAACCGGTTAAACTTAATTGAATGCTGATGAGATTGATTTTAGCATTTCCTAAGAGCCCACCCAAACTCCCTAAAATGGAGCCGATCTTCCCTCTTTACGTTGCAGGATAACTTTGGCGTGGACCTTGCTGCAGTTGAAGCTGCCGTCCGGAAACATGAAGCGATCGAGACAGACATTGTTGCATACAGCGAGCGTGTACAAGCCGTCAATGCCGTTGCCAATGAACTAGAGGCAGAGAATTATCACGACATTAGAAGAATTTTGGCTCGCAAGAGCAATGTGACCCGTTTGTGGGATTATCTAAGGGAACTGGTTGCGGCCAGACGACAAAGACTCTTGATGAATCTAGAACTTCAAAGAATGTTCCAAGATCTGTTGTATCTCATGGATTGGACAGATGAAATGAAGGTGGGGAGATGATTCTAGAGCTTCCATTGTGCACAATAGTTGGGTTAGAAGGTAAAACTGTATCTATTCTTGTCTTCTTCCCTCAGGGTCGCCTGCAGTCTGAAGATTACGGGAAACACCTTCATGGCGTAGAAGATCTTTTACAAACTCACACATTAGTAGAGGCTGATATCGCTGTGCAAGCAGAACGTGTAAAATCAGTGGGCGCTGTCGCCCGAAAGTTCATGGATGATGATGAAGGTTTGTAGAAAATGACAAGTAATGATGTGGACAGGTTAAGATGAAGGAAAGCGAATTAAGAACACGAAAATTGTGGAATTTAATACAAATTACAAATATATATTTTTTTTATCATTTAGGTTATAAACCGTGTGATCCTGAAGTGGTGCGTAAGCGTGTGCAGCTCTTAGAGCAACAATATGCAGAATTGTGCAATCTGTCTGCAGCTCGAAGATCAAAGCTGGAAGAATCGAGGAGGCTTTGGAAATTTTTCTGGGATATGGGTGAAGAAGAAGCTTGGATCCGAGAACAAAGTCGCCTTCTTTTGTCTGATGACTATGGTAAAGACATCACCAGCTCCTTAAGGTTAATCAGCAAGCACAATGCTTTCCGAGATGAAATGAGCGGGCGTTACGGGCCGTTACAGCAGACTGTGGCTGAAGGTGATGAGCTGGTAGCACAGGGCCATTTTGGAGCTGGAGAAATTGAAGAAAAAATATTCGAAGTGAAAGGACAATGGAAGCAGCTTGAAGCCTTGGCTGAAGACCGGGGAAGCAAATTAAGGGAAGCCTACAGCTACTACCAGTTCCAAGCTGATGCCAATGATGCAGAGGTTTGGATTTTAGACACTTTAAGGCTGGTTTCGTCCAATGATGTAGGCCACGATGAGTACTCTACACAGAGGTTAATTAAAAAACATAAGGACGTGGAAGAGGAGATCCTCAATCACCGACCAGCTATTGACGCACTGCATGAACAAGCCAGTGTTTTACCACCATCCTACGCTCATTCTCCTGAGGTTGATGGAAGACTTCCTGCTCTGGAGCAACGTTATGAAGAGTTGGTGACCTTGGCTGCCCATCGGAAGCAGGCTCTTCAGGACTCCCTGGCTCTTTACAAAATGTTTAGTGAAGCGGATGCTTGTATCCTTTGGATAGATGAGAAAGAGCAGTGGCTAAACGGAATGGAGATCCCGGAGAAACTTGAAGATCTGGAAGTAATTCAGCAAAGGTAATTGGTGTAGATTATTGCAGATGTCCTTCTACAAAATGAGCATGCACATACCCAAGTATCTAGCAAACGAGTCCACCAAAATGTCATCATATCTACAGGTGGTCATTGCATATTTTCTGTAGTCTAAAATCATGGAGTTAAATACTTGCAGTTGTCATGCAAAGATTTCTTTACAAGTTGCCTAGCCAATTGTCATTATATTTTTATCCTGATGGATCGATGTTGTCGCAGGTTTGAAACGCTAGAAGCGGAGATGAACAACTTGGCATCCAGAATAGCTGATGTAAATGAAGTGGCCGGACTGCTGCTTGATACTGACCACCGAAATGAGGAAAGCATCCGGGACATACAAGACCAGCTGAACGCACGGTAAGAAACTTGCTCTGGAGGTTTTCCTAATTCTGATGTTGTGTGAATGTAATGCACCGTTTAGTGCTACATATGTTCAGAAAACGTCATGTAAGATTTAAAAATAAATAAATAAAAATAAAAAAAGTTTCCTTTAAGGGGCACCAGGGAGACATAGTTTGTGTGATTCAGATGCAATATTTTCAGAATCTGGGTCATTCAAAGAGAATCGTTCACACAGAATATTTAAGCATATTCGCAGATTTAGAGGGACTTTGTCTTAAATATATATTATTTAAAAGGCATGTCCAGTTCTAAACATTTGAGGACATCATTTTATTGTTTTTCTAATCCACAATTGATAGAATATGCTTTGTGTTGTCTGATAGGTGTCTTGTTCTTCAACAGTAAAGCAGGTCCTCTTCCAGTTTGTACTGCACAAGATAATCTTTCCTTTGCCAAGTATTGCAACTTGCAAAACTTTTTCCATAACTACGTGTTGCATTGCAGAAAAAAAGCAATTTTTTTTCCCCCCAATCAACTTTCTGGTGTAAAGTGCTAAGTGGGAATTTTTCTTTTGCACTAGCATGCCTGAATCTCTACTGAATGTGCACCGAAAAAGAGTTAACAATCTTAGGCCATTTTCACAAAGCGTTTTTGCATTAGGTCTGGGAATTCTATCTGAATCCCCTGGAAACAGGATTCAGACACAGCACCTAAAGCATATATATTTTACACACCGGTATCACATGTATGTATGCTTGGATGAAAAAATGGACTCCTCCAGAAACCTAGCTCTTAATTCATTCAGTCTACATTTGCATCATTGCAATCTATGTCTCCATTGATTCCATCCTGAATTCCATTTTTTGGGGATTTGGACAGAATCCCTAGATATAATGCAGAAACATTGTGGGATTAGGGCCCTATACCTGTGTCCAGAGCCATCATGCCTTCGGGTAGTCGGAGAAAACCAGACTATCATAATTGATGCATGAACATTCCCTATTGGGGTAAAGGTAGCACAATATTTGTTCTTGGCATATCCACCACTTGTGGTGTAATCTGTGGTCATAACAGTAGGACACTGTGACCTTCATAAATGACACAAGTAATCCTACAATAGCCACCCGTGTTCTTATACACCGAAAAGTCAATATTGGAGTTGAACGAATATGTTCGGAATCGGTCGCCGAATCTGAATTTGCCATAATCGTGCCGAATTTATATTTGATGATCGGATCCGAACATATTCATTCATTTCTACTGCCATCAACGCAAATTACGTTCGGCTGTGTTTAGCGAATATTGCAAAAACAATATTCTCTGCCGTGCTCAACTCTAGTCAAGATGTGCTGTGCTCATTACAGTAAACTTTGTCCGGTTCCGGAGAACATCATTTACTGTGAATTCTTGTACCCTAAATTATTTTAGTAAACATTTGCTAAGACTAATACTTAACAAGTTGATGTTTTTTTTTTCTGATACGTTTGAGTATAAACCCCTTTTTTTTTTTTTTTTCTTACTCTTTCCAGATGGAATAATTTCCGTCAGCTTGTAGGTCAGAAGAGAAGCGCTCTGGACTCCGCTCTTGAAATACAGAATTATCACCTGGAGTGTAATGAGACCGTGTGCTGGATGAGAGAGAAGACCAAGGTGATTGAATCTACGCAGAGCCTGGGAAATGACTTGGCCGGAGTCACCGCCCTCCAGCGTAAACTTACCGGCATGGAACGTGATCTAGAAGCCATACAGGGAAAAGTTGGTGATCTCCATGCGGAATCGGAAAAGCTAATCTCAGAGCACCCACAAAAAGCCTCCGCTATAGCTGGCAGTCTGTCCGACATAGACGAGACGTGGGATGAACTGAAGGATACAATGAAGAGAAGGGAAGAAACTTTGGGCGAAGCAAGCAAGCTTCAAGGCTTTCTGCGGGACCTAGATGACTTCCAGAGCTGGCTGTCACGAGCACAAACCGCAGTCGCTTCGGAGGATTTCCCCGCGGATCTAGTTGAGGCGGAGCGTTTGCTCGCACAGCATGAAGGCATCAGAAATGAAATTGAGCGCTACGGGGCGGATTACAAGCGAATTAGGGATGTGGGCGAGGAAGTCACTCGTGGTCAGACAGATGCCCAATATATGTTTCTGCAGCAGAGGCTGAAGGCGCTGGACACCGGCTGGAATGAGTTGGGACAAATGTGGGAAAACCGGCACCAGCTGCTTTCTCAGGGGTACAGCTTCCAAGTGTTCCTGAGAGACACAAAGCAAGTGGAAGGTTTCCTGAATAACCAGGTGAGACATCATAGGCTTCTACTTGTGTATTATTACCCCATGCGTCATTTATTAAATGGGTTTTCCAATTCATGCGCAATGACCTATCTGACTTTTGGGCATCCCTGCCAGTCAGCTACTCTTGATTTCTTGCATTGCTCCGCTCCATGCTTTAATGGGTATGGACAACTTGGACATTTTATATTCACTTAAATGCCTGTATTTCTGGTGGAAAAAAAAAATCATTTTGCAATTGGGTTTCATCACTAAATTTTGCCTAGTTTGCCTTCTATACTGTTTGGATGGATGGGAGAGTTTAACGCTTTCTTCCGACTTCTGAGCTCCTCTTTGTAGGCAATCTGCTACTTTTTTTTAATGAAGCACAATTGCGAAAAAGTTAAAAAAAAAATAAAATAAAAATGTCAATGTAAGTAAGGATCATGATGGTTTGCAGTTTAATTTCATACATGTAAATGAGACAAAGCTGTAAGCCAAAGTTGCAACTAAATGACTGGAGCTATGCCTGGTAAGCCATGAAATGCCAGCTGATTTGTGGGGGGTATCATGAACTAGACCCCCACCAATTTATTATTGCCCATTCTAAGGATGCTACTTACATTTTTAAAACCGATAAACCCTATTAATAATGTACAGCCCTAATCAAGCAGAAAAGTGGACTGATCTTAGTCCTAAAAAAAAAAAATATTTAAAAGTTTGCTTTCTGTAATGAAGAGGTATAACCACATGGATGATGCCATCCTGTCGTCCTTTTTTTTTTCCATAATCAAGCCCTATTTATCTACTTTTAGGAATATGTCTTATCCCATACGGAAATGCCCACAACCCTCCAGGCAGCTGAAGCCGCAATCAAGCGCCATGAGGACTTTATGACCACAATGGATGCGAATGATGAGAAAATCCGTGGCCTGGTGGAATCTGGAAAGAAACTTATTCAAGAGGAAAACGTCAACTCTGAAAAGATTCAGGAAAAAGTCACGTCCATTGATGAGAGGCGAGTCACAATGCGGCAATCAGTTGATATATTTTTTTAAAAGATTTCGGTGATAATGCCCCTCCTAGGAGTCTCAGGACATGGATCTGATGATGGGTCCATTCCTTTGGCATCCTTCTGTATTTTCTGTGAGATGAGTGAGAGACGGCAGACAACTCATTGCCCAATTTTAGTTGTTGAGTTTCTTCTGTGCATTTTTGTTTTTTATTTTTATTTTTATTTTGTTTTTTACTTTTTAGGCACAAGAAAAACCGTGCCACGGCCAACGACGTTCTATCTCGACTGAAAGACAATCGGGATCTACAACATTTCCTCCAGGACTCTCAAGAGGTACACAGCTCTACTAAAGCAAATTTCCACCCATCTGATATTTCTTATATTTTTAATATATTTTTATAGCAGTCAGAACTCTTATTTTACTGACACAGATCTCAAAATCCCCCTCATATACACATTTCAGATCTAATGGGGGGGAAGGTTTATTATTACGGTCCTTAATTAGGACAGCTTACCACTGCTCCAGGAGGGCAGAGGTTGCGCCATATTTATTGGTGGCATTTAGCTAAACATTACACACTTTTTTTTTTTTTTTTAAATCAAATCTGCTTTTATTAACACAACTGGTAAGCCAGGGTTCTTCTAAATGGGAGTATACTTGGAGCAATCTCTCATTCCCCACCACTTTTTACATTTTAAACAGATTTTACGTATCGGGAGTAGTGTGGTAGCATCTTAGCTTGGCTTATATGGGATTCCATAAAACCCAACAGAAACTGTAATATTTGTGTTTTTAGCTTTCAAGATATTGATTTGCATTTTTTAATGTTACATAGG